>NW_019416736.1:1304755-1384917 GCF_000390285.2 Anoplophora glabripennis
TCGTGAAATTAACAATACCCCGAGCATCTTAGAAAATGTCTTTAATTCTTTGAGGAACAGGTGTGAAAAGTGCTTGGAACAAGGAGGGGGACACTTTCAGCAGCTGCTTTAATTTATTGTTATAACAAGGAGGGGGACACTTTCCGCAGCTCCTTTAATTGTTTGTTATTGTTATCACGATTATTCTTTAAGATAAAGTTATATAGTCATTAACGTTATTGAAACTGACAGCTACTATACAGCTCGTTGAGAAATGAGGTTAAGTTGGTCGCTATAAGCTACTCCCTACGTCCAATGTGTCAGAGCCAACTTCGACCACGTTTTTATTTGAACGCCCGTTATATTCATTTGTTCGACTTCCGATTTGTCCGGAAATCAATTTTATTATTATTATGATTGACTAACCTCATGTATTTTGCAACGGATATAATATTTAATAACGAATTCAATAATAAGTATTGTCTTGTCATAGGATTTTATTAGCGAAATAATCGGAAAAATAGAAATTTTCGTACATACATAAATATCATTAATATAAATATTAAATAGCAATGGCCCTAATACCAAGCCTTGAGGCGTCCCAAAAGAAGGAGCAGTTTTGCTGGATGTAAACCCGGGATAATATACACATTGGCACATCAAGCTAACTTTTTACAAAGTTTCATTATTTATGAGAATTTCAAAAAGTCTGCCAAAGTTATTCAGTATTACATTTGGTTTTTGGTTCTTAATTACAACATCATGTCGTTTTTCTTATACATCGGGCAAATCTTAAAATTTATTTAGTGCCTTTAAATGTTAATGTTAATAGTAAACCATCATATTGCAATAAGTATTTCACTTTTGTCGATAAAGCGAATAACAATTGCTAATATGCACTAAGATAAAAAAGTCCAAATCCAGTTTCGTGATATATTCATTTATATTGATGTTAATATGGAATCTTCAAAGGTGGTGCCTCTTACTTGCTTCTCAACAACGCTGCACAATTTCGGTTGTCCAAAATTATTTTGTTTTCGACGTAACCCACGGATAATCCGCCGCCTCAATTAAAAGTGGGCTATAACAAACAGACAATTAGGTTAGACTTTGTGCAGATTACGTGGGCAGTATTACATCGTTGCCCAGGTGTGGATACTCGCTTCTCGGCCATTTGACGCGTGACGGATACACCGATATATGGGATATTTATGTGCTCCGGCGAGTATTTGCAAATTGAATTTTAAATGTGCTGGCAACCTTGACCGCGCGCCTCGTTTCTTTTATTCTCTTTATTAATAGCCGGGTCAAGAAACTCGAAAACTAACCCTAACCTCTAGCTGAAATCCAACGTAAAGCCGGCCTTTCCTATTAGATTTTAGGATACCGAGAATATAGATTTGCTGCTGTATCTCGGGAGATGAAGCTTCTCCACGCCGAGAGAACAAATTCGTTTCATTTGATAACGCTGGTCGGTAGGGTTTCAGTAACAAAAAAATAATTTATATTTTTATAATCAGTTTCAGAAGTTATTTTAATTAATTATTATTGATGGTCTTTAGATTTAGGAAAAATGTGACAACACCCCGGTGGAGATCTTAGGAAGAACTCTTTGGTTGCAGATTTCCACCAATTAAGGGCTTACAATATTTAAGAGACGCCTTATCCCCATAGAATTGTTTTAGATTTATGGAAAACTTATTAAATGCTTTAGACAAACAAACTGGTTACTTCAAGTTCCGGAATTAAGTAACGCAAAACTGAAAGAGGGGTTTTTTATTGTACCTCAAATAAAATAAGTGACTAGTGACTTGGAATCTTATTCGTAAATGTGGTAAAAAGGAATTTTATGCAGTTGAAAAGCTAAAAACTATGAGAATTCAGTAAAAATTCAAGATTTGTGGAGTGTAGAAGTCCAACGATTCATTGGGGGGTATATCAACTTTTTTAAATTAATTTTTAAATTGACATTTAAAGCAGTTACAGCGGTCAAACAAAATCAACCTTTTTTTTGACGATTATGAAGCTTTGTAGGTCGGTATGTTAAAAAAATGTTTATGCAATTTTTACTTTTTTCCAACTAACATTTTCAATTCGAAATTTTATCATAATTACGACTTGTAGATAATACTTTGCAGTTTACAAAACCCTACTTGAATTTTCTGTACGATCATGATTTCCCGATCATTATTTGCCGAGATTGCATGTGAAAAATGACCTTTTTGACGATAATTCAGCGACAATCTTCGTACAGAGCTCCGGAACCGCTCAAATTAAAGGGAAGAATTAAGTTATGTGAGAACTTTGCGGTGAAATTACCAAAAAAAATTTATTGAGGTCATCTTTTTAAAGACAAACAAAAATTTGGAATTTTTTTTCTCGTTAGTTTTCTTATGATTACTCAAATACCACTGACGTTAAAAAATTTTAAACTCTAGATCTGAAAACTAATGACTTGAAGCTTCAATACCCTTCTCTTTAATCTCTCTACGACCATTTCCGTCCAAGCTACAGGTTTTTGAAAAACACCCAAAATTTGGTATTTTTTTAATATCCTTTAACTTTTGTGACTAGTATATATGAAACTACATCAAAATCAAAATACATCAATTTAACGAAATATAGTAGATCTAATGTGTCGAACGCCTTGCTATAATTTAAAAGAATCAGACAATTGAGTCATCAGTAGCTGTATAAATTTCAGTTTTAGTTCCGGCTTAGAATAACATGCAAAGTAAAGAAGTTACAAAGAAATTGAAGCAATGAAATAAAAAGCAGATTTAAGCAAGGAAACAAGCAGAATATAACAAGACAGCAAGATAACAAGACACCAAGTAGAAGATAACAAGAAACAAGCAGAAGATAACAAGCAGATTCAGTCAAAGAAATAACATTCAAGCAAAGGATACCATTCGGCAAAGAATAACATTAGCATTTTCCCAACATATGGCAAAATATGCGTTAAAAGATATATGTTAATTATAAAAGTAAGGTGATTTAACAAATTGTCATTTTCATAATTAATTTGAGCATAATAACTGAAATGTAACCAAAACCACTTGTGTTTTGATCAAATTAATATATTAGTGAATATCATTGGTACCAATAGTAAAAACAGAACTTATCAACGTTTTTAGAAGTTGCAATATGATTATAAGCATTAAGCAATTCAGTTTTTTCGTGTGAATGTGAAATTGATAAAATATAAAATTTACAGCAGTGGGTTCCTGTAGATGAGTAGGAAGATTAAACCCCCTTAGCTGAACCAACATCATTGTATTCCATGTAGATTTACTATTTTTGTTTTTAAAAATCTATGTTAAATGACTTCTTTTCTCTGTACGGATAGCTCCGGTAACATAACAATTTCCAAGCTCTTTGTAACAGATCCAGTTTACTCAAACTTATTTTTTTTATATTTATAATAAACATCTCGCTTGATGGTACCAGTAAACCAGGGGGCACGTCTCCTAGTCACTCTAAACAGTGCGCCAAAATGTATGCTTGCCAAAAAGTTCGAGTAAGTTGGAAGTAAAAGTCAAATCATGACAAAATAACTATCCTTCAAAATATTTAAACTTTATGTACGTAATGAACTTATACGGGATTACTATGTTTAATAAAAGTCATATAGCATGAAACAATAGAGTGATCAGGTATCCCAGTAGAATGAGTTACTTTAGTTTACTTAATTTGAATCTGATATTAGCAAAATATCAAGTGACGTTTCTATGATACTTGCAGGACCCTTAATTAATTAATTAATTAATTAATTAATTAATTAATTAATTAATTAATTAATTAGATAATCATTTAATTAATTAATATATGTATAAACTTTAGAAATTTAGTTTTAATAACCAGGTAGTTTTCGCTTTTAGAGTCTCATAAAGATTTTGATTATTAAAAATGATCAAGAGAATGTTGGAATAATAATTCCCGATTTTTCAATTTCAACAAATGATTTTTGGGATAGGAAAAGAGATTTTTGGACTATTCCAAAAGATTTTTAAAGAAGAAGAGCAGTACTTTCAGATGACATAACGAGTTTTTTGGAAAAAGTTACCTCGTGATGTAACAACCACAAATATATCAAGACGTGTTTTTCACAGTTTTGGGTAGATATCTCCAAATTTTGACGTAATGGAGCAATTCTGAGGTACGATTCGGATTTCGGATTCAACGCTGAAAATCTTCGGGAAAGTATAGTAGGTTTTACCTGTGCCATTTTTAAGTGCAAAATCTGGTAATTACATCAAGTCATACTTTGTCTCTCAGTTTCAGTTAATGTGATTTGTTTATATATTAACGATAACGCTTTTTATTTTTCGCTTATTACTTATTTATTCGTAATCAACAATACACTACCACCATATATCAAGGATAGCAAGGATAGAGATTTTCAACTGCCTTTTGGAATATACAAATTTCCTACACTGAGAAAAGTTTGGTTTTATTTAAATAATGGAATTCAGTCAATGAAATATCCGTTTATTAAAGTCACTTCATTCATTTAAGTTAAAATAATAACTTTATCACTACATCACTACATATTATAAAAGAAAGTCCTCCGCCGCGTCTGTCTGTCTGTCTGTTCGTGATAAACTCAAAAACTACTGCACCGATTTTCATGCTGTTTTCACCAATGGATAGAGTGGTTCTCGAGGAAGGTTTTAGTATATAATTTGTTAAGTTTTTGTATACATTAATGATATTTGTTGGAGGTGTCGGAAAAAAATAAGCCGTCTGGGAGCTTTCAACGAAAACGCTGGAATTGTGTATCTTATATAGGTCTACAGAAAAGTCCGCGATGGCATATGTCTATCTCTTAATCATACTATATCCATTTTAATACTTTAAAAAATGGGCAATTATAAAGCGGTAATTGGAAAGCTATTTATACAAATACGGTATTAATCCTTATAATTTTAAATAAGTTAGAGTGCTTTAAGCATTTCATGCACATTATTTTACTCTTTTACACCATATAATTTAAATGATCGCTTGATGCGATCGCCGACCCTCCCCCCGCACTGTCCTGCCTACTGTTTAACTAATAAGCCGAACGATAACGCGCGCGTGATCTCCTTTAATAAACTGACTTGGAGCGAATGGAGGTGACGACTGACGACTGTGTTTTCTTTCGGGGTGTTGTTGGAAAGTTATAATTTTTGTTTTAAACAAACATAAAACACACCACAGAAATGAGGCAACCCCCAAATCCAAAAGCCAAAGGCTTGTGCGGAAGGGGGCTACACTTGAAAAAACGCGGACAAACACCCATTATCCATCGACATTGCCAGTGCCGACGCCGGGGATCGAACCCGGACCAGAGTAGGAAGCCTAGCCGAGAAATGCCTGCCACCGCACTCTCGACCGACTGCGCTACCGTGGCTATAATTGCGTTCGATATTTCAAGGTCACTTTTTTGTTTTGTATTTGTTGTCGTTAGGTAGTCGGAACATACATAGATACTTGCAAACATACTTTTATTTCATTGAGTTTTAATAATTTGTTTGTTTTTTTCTTATTGTGAATCATTTAAAACTTCATAGTCGCATTTTTGTTTCGTGTTTGTATTCTTTAGGTAGTTAGATACCTAGTTAGGTTACTTATTAATTAAAATTGATAGTCTTGAACATAGGTACTTTAATTTAATTCGTTTTGTTTTCACATTGTTGCCTATATTGTTTTAAATTTAAAGGTTTTGCATTTTTAGTTTTGAGTTCGTTTGTTGTCTTTAGGTATATACTTAGATATATCGTGAATTATTTTAAAATTAATATTAGGGTCGCATTAGATGAAAGATGATTGATTTTTTGTTTGTTACGATTTAACTCAAAAACTACTAAACCAATTTTACCGAAAGCTACATCTCCTCGGAGTAACATAGGCTATTTTATATTTGCCCGTGCGAAGCCGGGGCGGGTTGCTAGTTTATTATATTCTTGAATTCTTGAATTAATTAAGAAAATCGCTTTAAAATGTACGTTGCCGACTTCGTACTCGGGCTGTTTTCATTTCATTTAATGTCGAGCCGTACACGGCATTCGGAACTTCTCAGTGAACTATTAACTGGCCAATTAAAAAATCGAGCTCTATCAGCATGTTGACCCGACTATAATGCCCGAGTAATTAACAGCAGCAAGCTGGTCAGTAGTCTATAATTTAAGAAAATTTATACAACATCGCCCACATTTCTAAACTCATCTAATAAATCATAATTGACACGTCCATCTAGAATTTTATCTATTTTTAGAGAACATTGCACGTGGATCGAGTAACATTCCACATTAATTAGTTGATTAAATGCCCTGTTAATTTTTTTTTTGTTATTTATGTCACACCTTAGTCGGGACTGTGAAAAAAAAACTGTTAGGAAGAAATAGTATTGCTCTACTTGGCTTACGTGTTGAGACGGTGAAGGTTTTGGACTAGTTGTTCGATTGCGAAGTTGAGTAATGTCGATTAACTCTGGCAATTAAAATGTTTAATAATTAATTGGCCAATTAACATCTTTCTAGTAATTTAGAGGGAAAAAAATGTAAATTCATTAGCGTTCCTAGAATTTGCCGTTGAATCGGAGATTGTGTTTGGGGACGCAGAAAATGCAGTGAAAACGAATTTGAGGAACTGAATTGGACCGGGTTTTTTCCTTACGTCTGTAAAGGTGCGAAAATGAGAGAGAATGCTTTTTTAAAATACATAGTACAGATAACGAAGTGGATTGTTTTCCAAGAGCGGAAGATATAAGAGTAGTTCATTAACCACAGATTTTTTATTAATTAGTAATGATCCCCTATGTTTTTAAGAAATTCATTTCAATTTTTATATAGTCTTTTGTCTCATCGGCATACTGTTTTTAATAATTTGGGTTTTAAAATATGGAAGCCCGAATAAAATAAGAGGTTGTAATGGCCCTTGACCCTCCCAACTTTGTTCTATGCACGTCTATTATTCAAAGGTTTTTTGGGTAAAAAAATAGTGCATTTCGAAATATCGACTTTGCCAGAGTTTTGATTAAATATGGAAAAAAAATATGTCTATCAAAATTTACACAACTACAACTTATACTGTCCACTCCAATTTATATAAAAAATACAATTATACAAAATAAGATCGATAAAGTCAACGTTTAAATAGGTGACGTGTAAAAATAAATAATTCTGCTTCAAATTACGTCAAAATTATATCAGGTATACCGCAGGGATCACATCTGGGGCCTTTACTCTTTTCTTTATTTATCAATGATATTAATATCTACTTGTTTTTCCCATTCACGCCTTATCTTATATGCTGAAGGTATTCAAATCCATATCATCCCTTAATGATGGACAAAAGTTACAAACCGACTTGAAACTTTTCTCCGGGTATTGCAACACCAACAGATTGTTTTTAAATATAAATAAATGCAGCTTTATTAAATTTACTCTTCTAAAAAATAATTTTCATTATACAGGGTGTTTCAGAAATACCTCCCGTAAATTCAGGGGGTGATAGTACGACAAAAAATAAGAATTTTTTGTCTTATGAACTATATGTCTATCTCCTCTTGTTTTCGAGATACAGAGCGACAAAATAAAATTTTTTAAATAGAATTTTTACTAAAATTTCCAAACGGTGCGAAATATTTGTATGAACTTTGGTATTCCGGGGTTTTTAAGGACGCCAAATATTTATATAAAGTTAATTAGAGTTTAAAATATTACTGAGAATGTATGCGTTGTCTATGAGACATCCATCAATAAGTTTTGACAAGCCTACTTTGAGAAAAGTCACTTATTTTCTTCTCCGTAATGTTGTAAGAGTTCAATTAAAAGCCTTTTTCTCGAAAACCGTCCACATTAGGAAGTTCTAACAAGAGTATATTTTTTTAGAAAATAAAATTGTACATTAGAAATTGAAGCCCGAATGGTAAAAAACCTAAGTTTAAAAAAATTAGAACCTAAAATGTAATAGGAATGTAGCGTAACTAGCGCCATCTATGAAATATCCAAAAAATAATTAGACCAGCGTATTTGGCGTCCTTAAAGTCCCCGGAATACCAAATCAAAACTTTCAGTTTGAAAGTTACTACTATAATATGTTAAAATTAAGTTCTAGAAGAAAAATAATTCACCTACAGAAACACTACAATATGTTCTTTTGTCATATAGATCCACATAATCTCTCATTACATTCTGTAAAACGGCAAGGTTTTCTTGTATTTAATAATTAATTATATTGATATTTGTTCTTACAAAACATAGTAGGTATAATTATTTGCATGACTTACTTTTTTTGTCAGTTTAGTTCTAGTTTGAATTTAGTTTAAGATTTTGTCGTTCTTGACCACTTTTTTAATGTAACTACCTGTCTTTTACTTTATAATTATTTACCACCCTGCAATTGTAATATATGTTAGCATTATGTTGGGCAGCCATGCATATAGGAATAAATAAATCAATATTACGTATCCAAAGAAGTTAATAAATATATTAAATAAAAAATTTACAAAAAGAAAAAATAAACACCTGATCTAATGGATAAAACATCTGAACCAAAGGTAAAAAAAAGTAGAATGTCAGTAGATAACACATCTTCCCTTTCTCTTGGTTCTTAGATTTTTTTTTAAATTCTACAAAATGTTTCGATATGGTTAAAAAGCAAATTTCCTTTAAATGTCTTAAAAACATTGAAGTTATTAATAAAATTATTATTTTTCTGCTATATCCAAAGCTTGCGGCTGGACTTACCTTTTTGTAACACTTTTTAATATTTCATGTTACCTTTTTCTATTCTCCAGAGCCATGTTAACCCCTGTCCAAACATGTCGTGGCAAAAGGAGGGTTGCTCTGCGTTACGCTTATTTTGATCAATTGCAAAATTCGGACACCTTTCCACATGCCCACGGAATAACTATGAATTCAAGTTATATAAGATTAATAGAACGAAATAGTCAGTCGTCGTCATGCGCTACGCCAATTCGGTGTTTTACGTGATCTGCACTTGAATTTGGCAGGAATGGGTCCCATGCACCTCTCTGTTAAACTAGAAGCTTTCGTTACTTCTGCAGCTACGTCTGTTGCGTCCTCTTGAACAATACACATAATTGGACCAATTTCTGCACCTATCAATTAACTGGCAGCGTCCTAATTTACGAAATGATTTAAGGGTATTTATTTCCAGAAGCAATTACCTCCCGAAAACTTGTGTATTGCCCGTTTATTCGTTGTGTTTAAATCGCAGTTGGCTGTGACACTTAATGATTTTTATTTCATTATGAGGTCGATGCGATATTTTTTTTATGAATATGGGAATTACTTGGAAAATTGGACTGTCATCTCAAGATTTTCCTACGAAAATATCCTTCTTTATCAAGAAATTTTATCGAACTATATTCTTGATTCTTTCCCTCATAGTGGATAAAAATTTTAGATGACAGTTTAAGTATTTTCATCTTGAAATTCAAACTATAAGTAAACAATTGTTTAAATTTACTGTTGCATATTTCTAATAGCATACAAGCGCCAAAGAGCGGAGCTCGCGTTCGAAAATGAAAAGTTAAAGGTTTACCCCACACGTACGATTTTGTTTTATATTAATATGTTAAATAATGTACGACTATGGCTAACAGGCGCAAAATGTTAAGTAGCTTAGGATCTAAACGATGAAAATATATATATTTTTAAATTGTAGGTAATTATGCTGGCTAATCTACCGTAATGGAATATTTTATAAATATATATGAATATACGTCCAAAAATTAAAAAAAACGGTGACGTATAAAACTAGGGTGACGTATAAAACCTTACCAAAACTGCAAAAATGAAGATACTTGAATTTTGCAAATTGCTTTTGGTTTCTGCATATTTACACTATGTGTGTACCAAATTTCAAGTGTCAGCAAAGCTTCGAACAAATTTGGCAAAGTTTCGAGTTTCAGATGCCGATGAATGTATAACACCTTATAGAACAAAAAGTTTTGCTCTCCTGATTTTCGGCTTTAGCGTCATTATTGTATATATATTGAACTATAGTTTTCGAAAGTTTTATCACTTTTTGTTTATAATTGACATTTTTACAGCAACTTAAAAAAATTGGCGTTTTATACCGTTTTTTCAATCTCACGGCTTTGTTATTGCAAATTTCGTAATCGGACCACCGCCATTTTGTAGCTATTTTTATTACGAACAAAATCATGTCCTAAGCATTTTTTCGTACAAAGTCATCCCGCTGAGTTATTTAAAGAAAACTACTAAAAAAAATTTTTTTCACGATTAAATTGTTAATAACTTTTTTCCTGATAAAACAATTTGTCAGCAAATTACCCAGTTATTGTACTCATCATTTAAAGTAGACCTGTGTAATTATTTCCGGGTTATGAAGGTTTGACACACGCCGAACCTCTACCAACTGGACTATATACAAAAGACTGACGAAACAAAAAATGAAGTAGTGACAGTGACAATTACTTTCTTCAGTCTATGGTATAATAATACAGGGTGTTCAGTAAGTAATGTTACATCTTTTGACAGGTGATAGAAAAACTTTGTTTCCGCAATATAAGGTGTTAAACTATTCAGAAAAAAAAACGACAATTTTATAGCTCCGAAAAAAGAAAAGATGTGTTAATCAAACTTACAATAGGTCAAATTGCAAAAATTTTGTATCTTATTTAAATGCTTCAAATAAGTTTATTCGAAAAAAAATATATAAAAATACATATTACTTATAATTGGTTATAATGATGACCCATTGGCATTCCGAAATCTGTTGATAAAATTCATTATTTAATTGAAAATAATTGGTTTTTATACATAAACTTAGTAGTTCAATTATACACATATCCTTTACTTAAGTTATCTCTGCCAGCAAAATTGTTATCATTTTCTAATTTATTTGTGATAATAGTTAGATAATATTTTATCTACTGATACATTAGTAAATAAACTAACAATATTCAAACGTATCATTAAATTATTAGTTTTAAAATTGCTGAAATAAAGTTTTTCCAATAGATGTTTATTATTTTTAATGTATTTATTAATCAGAATAAATTATTGATATTTTCCAATAAATATTTTACCAATTTATTACATGAAGATTAGATTAACACATTGGTTTTAAAGGGATATCATTTTTATGAATTTTTGTTAAAAACATAAAAGTGTGGTGGTTTATTATAATGCGGATTTAAAATATTTCTCATATAAATATTCTTATTTATATTTATTTATATAATATTCTATAAGTTTTATTTTTTTATTGATTAGGATGGAAAAATACCCAATAAATAATAAAAAATTAAAGCTGTGCTACAAATAAATAACTTAAATTTAAGTTTTTCTTTAAGTATATCTAATAGTTTATAAGATCCCTGTTCTGTGGTAATAATTTTCCATACTGGTCTACAGTAGTGGCGGCTGGTGCGGGGGCGCTTTTCATAGAAAAATTTAAATATTAATTTAAAATTTAGTTTGCAATGGTATACAGGGTGTCCCGCATAAGAACCGACACAAGGCAGATGCATGTAGGGGTGTCCAAAATATTGTAATTTAACCAAACTTACCAATATACAAAGTTGCACCCCTGAGGCGTTATTAGGCCCCAAAGTGGGGCCCTAAATTTCGAAAAAAATTAATAACTGTAACACTACCACAGAAAAACCAAATTTAATACATGAGTTAGGTTTATTAATGGTCTTCTCTGACTATGATTTAAAGTTAATTGAAGCACTACAAGGTGTTCATTGGGGATGACTCACCCCTTTGTGGTTTTCAAGAAAAACCGTATTAACTAACACAAGATTTTAAGTTTATTAGAAAATAATCGAAAAGTCCGTAGTTGGCAATGAATTTATCTTGTCAGTTAATAATAAAATTATTTTATTTCAACAATTGCCTCTGATTGTTGTTGAAAAAATATCAGTTATTTTTATTATTTATTTGTGTTTTTTACTTAATACAATATTCGCTTATTTAAAAACTACCTAGCTACTTGTTTTCTTTTTGTAGAATTAGGAGACAACTGAAGTAAAATTTGTTTGGCCAATTGTCAATTTTGAAAGATAAACTGACTTTTTGATTGTTACACTGTTAAAATCTTGTGTTAGTTAATACGGTTTTTCTTGAAAACCATAAAGTTTTTTCAAATATTGCAACGCCGAGTTGCTGCTTAGCGACCGAGCCTGGTACATACCTTGAAATTATAGGTTCTTCAATTGACTTCGGAAAAACTATACCTAAGTTTTTCCGCCCTCCCGGCTCCCGGTATAGAAATCAAGAGCTACCAATGGTCTACACCCTACGTATTCTATAAGTAATTTACACAATTTAAATGTACAGAAACCCACAACGTTGTGCGGATATCGCCCGAAGGAATTTTCTGAATGCAGCCTTCCCTTGTTTTGATTTGAAAACGAGATGAATATTCCCGTTTAATTTCTCTCCACTTCCACCCCATTAGCTCCATTGCTCCAAATGAATCAATTAATCGGGCATAATTAACCTCAATTAGCGTCTACGTAATTACTCCTGTATTCCCCAGCAGCTATCCGTTTGGCCCTCTTCAACCAGAATTGTCTAACCGCGCCCTTCGAGGATAGTACCCCATCAGTTGTTACTCCCATCGAAAGTATGCAGACCGACTATAAACAACTCGAGTTCTTATTGATGTCCCCCCTGATGTTTCTAATCGGATTTTAGGATTGCTTACGGACGTATTTTCTGAAATATGATACGTCTGAAATCGTTTTGTAAATCGATCGAGATGTTTTAAAGCTCCGTTGAGTCCTAGACTAGAATGTGTTTTTACGATTACTAACGAGGTACACATACTATTTTTTCTGAAATCGCAAACAAAATTAATTAATATGAACTAAGACGATTTTACGAATGCATACCTAACATTTCTTCATTACAATCTAATTGCTTATGAAATCGTTTCCTTCACAATTAATTATTGTTCGTTTATTGTTGTGATAAAAGTCAAATTCGTTTTAATAAGTATTAAAATATATTAAAAAAATATTAAAAATGGGCAGTGGTGATGATTTTCAAGTGTCCGGGACACCACCGGAGTTTAGTAGCAGCTGCAAAAAATATTTAAATATTATATATTATTATATATATATTATTATATATNAATTATATATATATATTATTTATATTTAAAAAAATAGTTTTTAACAGTTTGAAATGATTTGATAGTACAAACAGGATAAATTAAATTATTCTACCTGTTTATAATACAATTTATAATTTAATTAATTTTAATCCTTAAAAAACACTCCCAATGACAAAATATAATTTATGCAATATTCAAAATAATTATTTCTCAATATTTTTTTCATGCAGAAACATTGTTGTTAAAATTTTATGAACTTCACTAAATTAATAACAATTATAACTATAGTCAAAATTTTTTTAAAAATTTTCCTGTCAATGTTTAACATTTAACAACTAATACAATAAAAAGGAGCCATGCCTTTGAAATGTGACATTTCAAATCAATCAAGACTACCCTTCCTGCTATGTTTGATATGCTCCGAAAATTGCAGCGGTAAGGTACCGCTGGTTTTTTAATGATAACTTCCTTAATACTAAACCTATTAAGACGATTCAAAAACGATTTTATGGAAAATTTCGGCAGCTAAAATTACTGTAAAATTGAATATTTTTTAAGGCGTTATTTTTGAGATTTTTCAGGTTAAAAGGTTTGAAAAACATGATCTTCGCCCTCAACTGCAAACTTCTAGCAGCGACATCTCTGTTAATTTTTATCCTACACAAATAAAAAAAACCAAAATATTCTGTGAAAAAAAATCTAAACTTTTGTACTCTTGAACATTTTTCGTATCTTTGTTATTTTTAAAGTTTTTAAAAATGTTTTTTTAATTAAAAAATTTTTTTCAATAAAAACGAATATTTTCATAAATATGCATTCTAAACCGCTTAAACTTGTATAATATATTTAGCACATGAAAAATGTAAATTGTAGGATTGCCTTTAATTTTAAATTTCGTGAAAAATTATCTATTTTTGTCCTGATTTTTTTTCCGAAACAGCGAATTAACAGCTTTATTTTGATCATAACTCTGTTAATCTTTTTGCTAGTGACAAAGTCAAGTTCATTTTAAAGATTTTTTAATGTACTTCTGTGCATTTTTCTTGAAAAATAGAATTTTTTTAGTTATTTTACGTTAAATGCTTTCAATTTAGTTTCTGGCGGACATGAAATTATCTTCAACGAACCGTATCTCGGCACCTATTGCACCTACGTAAATGAAAATAAATAATAAAGATGATTTAGAATCAAACCATTTAATTAAAATACCGGATAATAAAAAGAAAAAACCTAGATCATTTGTGATAAACGAAACTTACATGCCATATTATAGAAAATATGTTGCATGCCGCCCAGAAGTTTTTGAACGTAAGTCTAGACCGGAAAAGTAACTTGCCCGTACTGTTTGCTGATGGTTGCTTAGCAACGAACTAGAATACTAGAATACGATATTTTGGGGTCTAACATTGGGCCGAAAAAGTACACATTTCCGAACGATTTCAGAAAAAGAGCTTACATATTCCTCTTCGTAGTCATTTGTCGTTTTTTTTTTGCGATTTTCCCTCATCTTTTGAATCCATAATAGAAATCTGTTGGGAAATACCTTTTTTTATTATTCCATGGAAGCTGTTTTGCATACTCGATAAAAAATTAATATTTTTTTGAATTACCTAATTAAACTAGATACATATTTATTGAGGACATGCACAAAACGGTAAATGTTCAAATAATGTCATGTATTTCATGTTAGTATATCTTTTCTTTCTAATTTCTTTCTTCAATTTTTGCGGAGACTCTTCTACAACTCTTCGTTGTAGGAGATTTGGACTTACTACCCATTCGAAATTTTTCTCTACTCTTCGCAGTCTCTACAATCTCTACCTTTTTTTGCAGCATCTATACTCTTACAGTGCATCCCATTTTCGATGACATATTGGTGTGTCTCGGTTATTACTAAAGATAACTCCGATTGTGAGGGAAGGATTTAATTGTGGGAAATAAAATTTATTACAGCCAATTAAATTATTTATTCGTGTCTGGCGAATTAAAGATTTCGTTGGGATTAATAAGGTATTTATTTGAATGAAGATACTGAATAATTGATATACATACCTACTTTTGTTTGGACTGGAAAAGATACCTTTATAATTTGTTATTTACTTCTTTTTGATTTATTTTTTCCCCAAAACTATGTACCTATTAATATTTATATTTTATAAAAAAATATATAATGAAGACAATGAAGATATTGTCTATTACAATAAAACAGAATTTTAAGCAGATTTATTGAAATCAAACGTTTTAGTGATAAAAGTCAGAAAAAAAAAATTTTTGTTCGTTGTGTGGGAAACTCCCAATTCCATCAATAATATGTAACAGAACTACATACATACGATATACTAATATTAAATTTAAATATTGTTTTTTGTTAGCTATTCCTGTTGTATTAAATGAAATGTTCATTAAATGGCAATCAGCAATGCATTTTTATAGATTTACACAGTTTGTCAAATTGCGAATTAATGCAAATAACAAGCATATTATATGCGTTTATTACTGTGCATTTAAATAAATAAATTAATTAATATGAATCATAGTCTGCAACCCTATGTCAGTAGTGATTATAAAATAAATTTTAAATAAAACTACAACCCTACGACTCAAAAAAGAAACCTTTGTTGCCTAGTATCAATACTATTAGTTATGATTAAGACTCGGTTAATTAAATGTTATAATTGAGGCTTTCCAAAGCTCATTCGGATAATAAACTTACCATTTCATCCTTAAAAATGCACGCCACACACTATGCATGCACAGTGATGGCTGATAATGTCCTACTATACACAATCCGTTGAGTGCTCACGGTTCCGTATTATCCTAAGCCACAACTTAATTATTAAATATATTCGTACTTCCCACATTTGTAGAATGAAACTTTGACTATTATTAGTTATTATTTGATTTGAGTCAATCTTTTTCTATTTTATGTACCTACTCCATATATAAGAGCATATTTTCCTGCCCGTGTTCGCAATCGATTGGTTCCATTTCTCGACTGACATCCCCTTCCAGTGCTGGTTTCAATCTTATGATTCCCGATGCTTTTTCAGCACCAAATCGGATGTGACAGGAACAACATAATATCTCGCAGCACATCGATCCTTGTTAAAAATTTTGCGGAAATATTGCAGATTTTATATCTCCCGATTTCTTTGGCTAATAGAATTGTGCATGGAATTATACTGATGCGAGTTTTCCTATCGTCGAGTTTTTCAGCGAGTTTATTCTCTATTGTTCGGGGGGAATAAAGTTTCCTTCAATATAGACCGAAGATTCTGTGCGTTGCGAGGGTTAGGTGGCCTTTCGGATTAAGTGAATTCTATAACTCTCAATAAATAATACTATAACTAGGTTCCACGATTGATAAAAATTGCTTCGTGGGGAAAACTGTTTTTTGTAGATATATTCTGTTATTATACTCTGTTTGGAAATGAAAGAGAGTAATAAAACCCCGAGATAAGAACCGGCCATGGGCGTGCTAGTATTTCGTTTCAGGTAATTATCGGGTAACACTAATGCTAACAGGTAATGGGTGTACTTTAGTATATTTTACTGGATACATCATAGGGCAGGAGCCAGTGAAAATTCCGTGACGAAGGGAGGAATATTTATTATCTAGACGAAACTTGGGTCAACGAGGGATATACTGTAACAAAAGTATGGCAAGATAAAAATGTAAAAAGTTTTCGACAAGCATTTTTGGATGGACTTTCAACAGGGTTCAAGGCACCTTCAGGTAAAGGGCGAAGATTAATAGTGACACATATAGGTAGTGCCAGTGGTTTTGTAGATGGCGGTTTACTTTTATTTGAATCTAAAAATACAGGTGACTATCACGAAGACATGAACGCAGATGTTTTCGAAGAGTATTTTACACAGATGTTGGATCTTATTCCTCCGGGGTCTGTAATTGTCATGGATAATGCCAGTTACCATTCACGGCAGACCGAGCGGACGCCTACGACTGCTTGGAGGAAAGCCGATATAATTCAATGGTTATCCGGAAAAAACATTTCTTTTGAAACAAATATGGTGAAAAAGGAACTTTTGACACTTGTCAATCTTAATAAAGATCAGAAAAAATATGTTATCGATGAAATGGCAACAAATCGCCAAATAACGGTACTACGGTTACCACCTTATCACTGTGAACTTAACCCAATCGAATTAGTCTGGGCGCAGGTAAAAGGAGATGTAGCGCGAAATAATACGACGTTTAAATTAAGTGACGTGAAAATTTTGTTAAAAAATTCCTTGGAACGAGTAACTGCAGATAACTGGCAAAGATGTATACATCATGTACAAAAAGAAGAGGAGAAAATGTGGGAACTCGATAATTTAATTGACGTTACTGTGGAACCTATCGTTATCAATCTAGGAGACGAAGATAATTCATCAGAATATTCAGAGGATGAATTTTAATATACCTACTTTTTTATTTTCTTTATTGTACATTTATACAACACTACATTTACTCACCATAATTTGAATTTTCAAAATACATATATTTTTGTGTGGAATAAAAGTCTATTCATTAAATTTAAATAAATATTTTGATAATAATATTGAATAATTTTATTTGAATTACTAAAAACCCTCTTAACCCGGTTATGATGCTTAAAGTAGCCTCATGTTTTGAAATGCTGTTTTTATATTGTTTACTTATAAGAGAAATGGACCGAGAAATAGAAGCGGCATAGACAAAGACGGATTGTCGGGGATTAAATTTTAGCAAATTTAGTACAACTCGGTCACACAAAGTTTTTTTAAAAGTACACCTCATCTATACCGATAGTACATAATATAAAAATATTGAATATAAGCACCAGTACTACATTTATTTACGATTTGCATACATAATGAGCTTCTATTACTCTCTTTCATTTCTAAACAGACTATAGCGTGTTTTTACTTTAATATTATACAGTTCGTACGATACTTGTTGAGATTCTAAGAAGACCCCTGCGTCACTTTCTTGGAATTAACCGCATTCGACACCCGACGTAGAAAGGCATTGGCGGCGTGGCGTTCACTGTAGCAGCTTTCAGCGCATACCTACTGTGTTTTGCAGTTACGAAGGTATGTTTCTTCTGTTCCTTTCTTGGAATTCTATCTCAGCAAATATTGTACGGACTGTAATTGATTTATATTAATGTCATTCAAGCAACAGAAAATTTATAATTGATATAAAGTGGTACAGTTAATAAAATTCTGTTGGTATATAGACGAAAATTTCAATCAGTATTTATAGAGTAAGTAACTACATAAAGTAACTTTGTCAGGCCACTGAAAAATTTCCGTGGTATACATATAGAGACGTAGTTCAGATCAAAGGAAGCTTTTATTTCTTTATCTCTTGTGGATTCAATAAAATTGTGGAACTTTTCTGTGCTGGTTTTTACATTGTTAGACATGATTTTGAAACGTTTTAGCCCGCAGTATAAAATAGAAGCGAATTTGGGGTTTCAGTGTTTTAAATGGTGCTGAAGCTCGGCAATCAATACAGCTCCCTTTAAAAAAAATCGATTATTATGTTAATATGTGTGTGTCTCAAAATGGTGGAACAAAATTCATATTTTTTTCCAGCTGAAATTTAAAAAAATAGCTGAACAGGTGAATTAGTAAATAGAAATTGTCACCTGCAATATATTTTTTTTTTTGAGGCATGTTTGACAGACCTATCTCGCCTATAACATTACCGACATTTTTTTTAATAGGACGCTATATATTTTATAGTATAAATACGAATTCAGAAATATTATTATATCTATTTTTTTGTCATAGTTGTCAAAAATTGGAGGATTTAAAAAAAAAACAATAATTTAGTACTACTTTTTATTTTATTACAGCAAATGTTCAAAGTGGCCCCCATTAACCATTGCATAATTCCCAATTCTGTGTTCAAAGTCAACAGTTATATTTTGAATAACATTTTTTGGTGTTATGTTTCGAACTTCTTCTCTGGTACGATTTTTCAATCTTTCGATAAAGTCTGATCTATTCACGTAGATGCACTTTGCTTTTTAAATAATCCCACAAAAAAAAAACTAGTGGGGTTACATTTCTTACATCTAGGCGAAAATGTGGAGGGGCACCATCTTTTTGGAACCAGCAGACATATCGTGCTCATGAGGGTTAGGAAAAATTATTTCCAGGGATGGAATCAGCTGAAAACGCAAAAAAAAACAAATAAATATCGTCTGTCAATTTGTATTCAATGAAATAAGGTCCCAGTATGAAATTTTCTAATATTTCAACCCAAACATTCACTTTTTCCGGTCGTTGTGCATGTTTTCTTGCATCCAATGCGGATTTTGTGGGCTCCAAAACCTAGTGTTTTGCCTGTTCACGGTTTCATTTAAGCAAAAGGTTGCTTCGTCACTAAAAATTATGTGATTTTTTAAGTTGGGTCCTCTTTCAAATTAATTTCCTCGCAAAATTGTAATCTTCTGTCTGTGTCAACTGCACTTAGTTCTTGAAAGACGTTAACTTTGTGAAGATACCACTTTTGAGACTTCAGAGTTCTGTGAACTGAGGACTTCGACAAGTTGAAGTTGGCTGGATCTAATGGATGAGTGAGGATATTTAGTAACGTCGAGCATCACATTTTGACGGCCATTTTCGCTTACCGTTCTTCGTCTTCCTGATCCAGGTAAATCTTTTATACTTCCGGTTACTTCAAACTTTTTGAATACTTTTCTTATTGTAGCTCTACTAATTCTCTGGTCTGGATACTTATGGTGAAATAAGTCACATACCTATTGTTGACTACGGGTTTTATCTCTGCATCGAATCATAATTAAAATTTCAATTTCTGTTCTTCGCTTAAACGGACAACAATTTTTCAAAATAGTTTAACGAATGAATTGGAATTAAAACGATTCGCGTTATACCTAAGGTACTCTTGTGAATTTTATGTGTTTATCGATGTGTTTTTATTTGAGAAAAAAAAAGCTTTAAAGTTAGCAGAAAGATGAATAAAAAGTAGGTTCGTTTTTTAAAGCACAGAAGGGACTATGATTGTTTGAAATAGTCGTCAGTACAACATAAAAGACAATTTTTTACATTTTTTGACAACTATGACAAAAAAGTAGATATAACCTTATATCAGTGTCCTTAGAAGAGCTATCTATTTATACTATAAAACCCAGAGCGTCCTATAAAAAAACAGTTGTCGGTAATGTTGTAGGTCTGTCAAACATAGCTAAAAAAATAGAAAATTTTGCAGAAAAGTGACAATTTCTATTTACTAATTGATCTCTTTCAGCGATTTTTTAAAATCTGAATTGGAAAAAAATACGACATTTGTTTCATCATTTTCACACACGAAAGTAATTAAGATACGTATAAATATAATTTGACTAGTTATCAGCTGTTTCAATCTTATTTTTGATAAATGGAATTAATAAATATTACTTATTAGTACAAAATTATACCTATTTGCCGTTGCAGATCTATAGTAGCTCTCACATTTCTCTACATTTTGTATTGTGGTGGTACCAATAATTTTTTAAATAAAATGACCACTGTTTCCGAATACACCCCGCTTTCAATTCCTATCATAAGTATCGTGAACTTTTTGTTTTCGCGCAACAAAAATATCACGTTTCGAACTACTGTTCGTGTTAAAATTAGTTAAAATCGTGTTAAAATTAGTACGTGTTAAAGTTAGTTAAAATTAGGTGTTTCTTAACCGTTACACACGAGCATGCAAAAATTTGTTATGTTTCGATGTTAGTGTGAGTAAAATGGTAGTAGTCAAGTGTTAACGTTATGTTTGGTTAGTGTTTTGTTACACTGGCTCATAATTACACTGATCAAGAATTGGTGGATATGTTACTAGTATCCGGTGAATGTAGACAAAATGCTGCTGTTGTTGAACTCAGATATTGGCGATTTTGAGGAGAACAGTTTAATGATTCAACTTCAAAATATACTTCTAAATATTGAAGTAGCTTAAATCATCAATGAACAAAAGAACGAGCAAGTGCCCTAGATTAGACCCTTGAGGAACACCAGGTGTGGCTAGGTGTTTAATAGAGTACAAGATACGTACTGCAACCTTTCAAGTAAATAAGATTTGAGAAACTATTAATTCTGGATTAAAACCGAAATATTCTAGTTTTTCAAGTAAGGTAAGATCAGTGGATCGTTTATTTATAAAACTATGTTGATATTCTCTTTGGTTTCATGAAATTTAGCCAAATTTGAAAAGAAAGAGATAAATCTATAATTAGGTAATTATTTGAGATTTATCGCCACTTTTAAACACCGGAACTACTTTGGCTTCTTTCCATAGAGTTGGAAATATCTTGACTATGAGGGAGAAATTATAAAACTTAATAGAAATTTAACCCAAAACTCTAATACAGTCTTTTTCTATAAAAGATGGTATGTTGTCTGGATCAGATGTCATTTTATTCTTCAGTTTTTTTGCAGTAGTTAATATTAAATTTTCAGATACTAATTCAATGTTAATATTGTTAATGTTACATAAGGATCTTGATATAGCAGTAATCTATTGAGATACAGGTTCCCTAGGTAAATATAAGGTGTGTTCCAAAGTAAATAAGACTTTTCAAATATAGGTATGTCCAGTGAGGCCATGTATTGACATTGACATGTGTCGGAAAGGTAGATTCTTCACTGACGTGCTGTCAAAATTTCATGATATTTGGACGGATAGAAGCTGAGTTATTGCGCCTGCGACAGTATGTTTGTGTCGTCGGTACAAAAATGAGCATGGTTCAAAGAGTTAAGTTTTATTTTAAACTTGTTAAAATTTTTACCCAAACATTTCAATTGATGAATCAAATTTGTGGTGATGATTGTTTATCCCATGGCAAAAGTTCATGAGTGGTATGCGCAAAATAGATGAGCAACATGTTGGCCAACGGAAATCCATGGTCACCGCAGATTCCATCAAAACTGTGTGAAGCCAATAAAGATCAGCCAAAATCTTCATTGAAATTCATGGAAATGAAATTGGACATAACAAAAGCATCAATTTATCGTATTTTGGACGAACATTTGGGCTAAAAGTGTGTGCACTGTTTGTTCCGCACAAGTTGACTGGCGACCAAAAATTGCTTAGAATTCAATATTGGAAGGACGTCATCAAGAAGGCCAAAAAGGACAAAAACTTCCTTTACAATATTTTGACTGCTGATGAATCGTCGTGTTTTCTATATGATCCAGAAACCAAGCGCCAAAAGTGCCGAGTGGAAGGCGCTAGACGAACCAAAACCCAAAAAATCTCGTTTGGAGAAGTCAAAATTGAAGACAATGTTGATTTGCTTTTATGATCCAAGGGCATTGTCCACACAGAGTTCGTTCCACCGGGCCAAACCGTTAATGAACCATTCTATCTTGGCGTTTTGAAAGAAGTTGACGATAATGCGCCATCTTATCGATCGACACTTGTGAAAGAGTTTTTTACTAAAAATCGCATTGTAGCTGTCAACTACTCCCCGTATTCGCCTGATTTGGCACCTTTTACCTTTTCGGGAAAATGCATTTGCCGATGAAAAGAAAGCGTTTTGTGAAGGTAGAAGCCATGCAAAAAGCTTGTACCGACCGATACTAGAAAACCAAAATATTTGAGGTTCGTTTTTCATTGAAATTTGAATGTTTTGGACATATCTGGTATTATCACGGTTCACTTGTATTATAATTCCTAATATTCCAAAATTCAGATATTGTTCATTATGAATTTTGCAACTATATTAATTTATTATTTGGGACATTTACATGATTTCCTAAAAATTGTCGGTATTTCTTAAATTTGTGAAGAGACAATGTTTAAATATACTCAAGTTGCGTATACATTCCCATCTTTAGATACTAATGCCTACTTTTAATGTGTTTATATCTCTCAGCCGAAGGTTCAAGGGCTCTTGCCCATAAATTAAAAATGCTTATAAACATACAGAGGTATATTGTAGCACTAAGCTTAAGAGAGAATTTTTAGTTTTCAATCTGATTTGACACAGAATAGATGTGATATCTGAATAAGTGAATAAACAATATCTTTTAATTATTAAAGTGTTTTAGTTCTACCTATAATCCCAACAGACAACAATCGCAAAAAAACGCATGGTTATCCTCTCGTATGCACGTTAAGTGTAAACAATATTTTCCGCCTTAAAATCACCGAAGGCGCAGCTCGGCCGGAAAGTGAAAATAACCTTCTCCTCGGCCATAATCTCCGTTAATTGCCAATAATAATAGCTTGGCTCGCATTACATATATTTCGCTTTAGGATGAATGATTGCACAATATTATCGATTGCCTCGCGAACGCCTGATGCAAAATTCATAATTAAATCCACCGGGTGGCTTCGTTCGGTTCCTAGAAAACCATTAACATTATAAACATGCAGAACAAAATTCTTTGATTCCGTAAATATAAAACAATGCATAAAAGCTCGAATTTATGCCGTTAACAAATAAATCCAGTTAAATTTCATGCAGTCTATGTTTATATTAATATACGGAGTTTGTTTTTTTAAATGTGGTTTCTGATGCCAGAAATAGATTTGATTATTTTAATAAAACCTTCGGCGCTGTAGCGTTGCTGGGTTCATATCTTTACTTTCTATTCCACTTCCAGTAACTGATAAAGTGTGTAAATATAGAAATGCTTGTTGGACAATGGTGTACAGCAACATATCGGTATGAATTTTATTGCGCCTTATCTCCTTTAGCTGCCGATGAAAAAAAAATTAAGATTCAAATTAATAAAACATAGTGTACCATTGTAACATTGTACACATGTACATGTAACATCCAGTGCGGTTATGAGCTTGGGTATTTAATTTTAAAGGGAGGTGGGTCGTGATAAAAGAAACCCACATCATTTCAGGAACAATTATATTTGTATTTTGCAATAAATCTAAAAAATTAAGAGAAAACTAATTTTATTGATGATAAAATATAAGAAATTTTGGATAAAAGATAGGAATCTGGAAAGATAGTTGTAAGATTTGTATAAAACTTTGAAAATAGGAGAATAATGAAACAATTATTATAGATATAAAGAGAATGTTAGTATAAACCTAGAATTTTTGATAAAAAGTTTGCATATAATATGGAATTCTAGAACACTTCCAGAAAAGACCTTGATAGTAGTTTGTTTGGCTTAAACCTATTTAAGAACTGCCAGAAATGCAAACGTCCTTCTAAATCAAAAACAAAACAGGTGACTTGATCGAAAAAATGAAACAAATGTCAAAGTAGTAAGATTATTTATAACCAGAGTGAATAAAATACAAAAATAATAAACAACACTACAAATACAAAAATAATAAACAATAATACAAATACAAAAATAATAAACAAACAAGTTTTACTTGCAACCCAAGGGAGGTGAAACCAGTCAAGAAATCTATCAAGAAAAAAACCTTAGCTATCAGAAATTAGAATTTGAAGTTTCAAATGAAGTTAAGCAGTTAACATTATACTCTACATGATGATTTGGTTGTCGTCTAGCTAGTGGGAACTAAGCGAAAAAATCTACTTGGCGTTGCAAAAAAGTACCAGGCAAATCAAGATGCCGAGTGTTACAAAGATTGTAAGGAAACAACTTAACACGAACACAAACTAGAGACTTGTAACATTGAGTTAGATAAAAATATTTGAAAAAAATTAGCTTATTTTTTTAGCTAGATATTTGGGAAAGTAGGTTTTTCAAACGTAAGATTCAATAATTTCCAAATTATTTTTTTTTAGTAAAATTATAAATATAAGAAAAGTTTGTCAATTAAAAAACATATAGGTATCAAAAATACAGGGTGTAAGAAGTTTGACTGCCATTACTTCAGCATGGGATAGAGTAATCATAAATGAACAAAAAACTTGTATAGTACAGGGCCGTAATATTAACAGTTTTCAAAATACAGCGAGTATGAATATTGTGGAGTTTCATCACAACGTGACAACAGTGACAGCTGATGCACACCACGTGTGCACGCGGCAGATTTGTCCTACGGAAAAAATGATTAACCACAGTAATAAAGTCATTTTTTACAAAACAATTTCTACGTGTAAAAAGAAAAAAGTATTTTTAATAATATAAACTATACATAATGTTGTACCATGTACTTCTGATTAGCAGTTATAAAATTGCAGATATAAAACATGACCATGTTTTAATGCATCTAAAACTAATGTAAGTTTTAATGCATCTAAAACTAATGTAGTTAGATGAAAAAATTACATTTATTTGCGCGATAAGTATTAGATGCATTTTCAAAATAAAAAATCGCCATGCATGCTTCTGACATCACTTTACATCTACGCCGTAGCATGTTAAATAAATGTCTCAATTTGTCAATATTTGTATCAATTTTTCCCACATCTCCGTACAGGTAAGCTGTATAAACAATTTTTTGTTAACCACAAATCACTTGAATGTTCTTACTCTTTGTGATGTGGGAAAATACCATTTTTTACGCCTAGGATAGGATTATACATTAGGAGTATTTTGATTATGTGGAATTTATCTATTTTTAATATAGCTAGGTAGGCATAAACACAAAATGAGTTCCCACGCGGTAAACTTGTAATCCGCAAATGATAATTAGTGCGAACTAAGGCAAAATAACGAACTCGCATGCCTAACTAGAACGTTAACTCGAAAATCTTTGACCTTCGTCAGATATTTAAGTAATTTGGCAATGTAGGAATAAAAATAAGCTTAACATTCTTTTATGCCATTTACCCAAGTCAAATAAATACTGTAGAAGTTCTTGCAAGCAGGCCGAGAGAATATTACCATAAAATAAAATATATGGCGTTGTTTTAATGAAGGAAAAATAAACTACAAAGTAAACGCGGTTTATGCAGCAGTAAATTTTTCTGATGACCAGTGAGTAACGCTGTCTAAATATAGAAGATAAAATAGACAAAGTTTTGTAATTATGTTTTAAGCAAATGACTCAAATTGAGACGTTAATTACAGACAGGCCTTATAGTGGCGTACAGGCGCAGTTAATTGAGTAAACTTTTTAGTTTGTTCAGAATCATAACAAAGCAGCGAAGAGGTGGACTTAGAAAGTAGGTATAAAGTATACAAAACAAATCGGTTAAAAATCGTTAAATTTTAATGTCTTGTATATTTTTATATTATAGTCAGGCTGTTAAACAATACTTCACTGAGATGTTCCGGATTTCTGAAATTAGATACACAGAGTGTTTCATAGGGTCAATCACGTGATATGGCTTTCCATCCCCCTTATTTTTTTACCTTTCTATCTAGAAAGAAATGGTCCTAACCAAAGTTGTAAGAAATTTTGTTTCGATGTCAATAAAATATAAGTATAAAGAAACAAGTGACTATCGCGATTTGAAGATATAAACAGAATTTTTTTTTCTATTAAACAGAACATGTACCTATATTTATGGCGTATTGAAACTCTCTTCTTCTGCTTTTTCTGATTACAGTCATATGCAGGGTGTTAATGAACTTATGTGTGTCAAATATTTTTGACATATGTTCGTTATGTCAAATGAGATAAATACACGGATCTGTTGAGTAAAATATAATTTTAAAATTTAACACCTCAACATCAAGGGGCCTCTTTTTGAGAACTGCTGATTTCCATAGAAGTAGTTCGATGTACCCACCATTTGCTTGCACACAAACTTCAGCGCGACGTATCCAATTCGCTCGCACGCTTTGCAACATTGCCACGTCCTCTCGAATCGTATTACAAGCTTTGGCAATACGATGTCGCAGTTGGTCGATGTCATGAACTTCACAACACACACCACACACAACACATGGAATACACAACACTTTTCACATATCCCCATAAAAAGAAGTCTAAAGGGGTCAAGTCCGGGGACCGGGGGAGCCATTTAACGGAAAAGTAATGTTTAGAAAGTCGCGCACTCTCTGAAAAAAGTGAGCGGGGTTTCCGTCATGCAGCTACCAAATATTTTGCCGAATATTTAATGGCACGTCTTCCAATAACTCCGGCAAGCGATTTTGCAAATAATCTAGATATGAAGCACCCTCTAAGCGTCTAGGCAATTCAAATTCACTAAAAACTGTTCAGTCCAGTGATGAGTGTTGTGGACGTTTCGTACACCATTTTGACTGAAACACGCTTCATCTGTAACAAGTATTTGCACTGTAAATTGAGGATTTCTTGCATGTTCCTGAAGCAACCATTCGCAAAAACGTCGACGTAGTGGAAAATCTTCAGAAGTAAGCGCTTGAACATGTTGAATATGAAAAGGAAAAGTGAGAATCGATACCAAGGAAGATGACATCAACATGATGGCAGATTTCTGTTGGACACTAAAGAGAGAAACGAATCAGAATTGATAAAAGAGAAAGACAAACCCGCTGCATAGATCATTCAAAGAGAAAAGAGTTCGCTACAAGAGAAGAAAAGTCTAAGAGCAACATCAAAGGAAGCCTTGTGCAAGTCAGTCGAATTTATTTGGAAGCAATTCATATCCATGACATTTATTCAAGATTTTTTGGGATTCACAATTCCATATTTTTGCGATGTTTTACGATTTTTGTAAAATTTTTGGGTAATGAGGCTCAACAGATTAGATTCAAATTCGACTCGACAAAATTTATGAGAAGAACATTTGATCCAATTTAGAAAAATCTCTTTCTAAGTTTTCTCACTCATATTAATATGATTTTTTGCCATTTTTGCACAATCTGTGGAGGATATAGAAACACCCTGGATCAAGGTCAGAAAACAACGTAATTTTTTAAGATTTTTCGCTATTTTTGGTAAAACTTTTCGATATTATTTTTTGGATTCAGCCCAAAATACATAAGAAACTCACTTGATCAAGTTCAGAATTTTTTTTTCGATTTTTTTTGGGCTTACTCCCGCGAACCTACTCTTTGTACTGTTTGTCTTGATGTATATATGTTTATTTAGTGGACACTGTAATGATTTTCCGCCTGTTTGTGTCCCAAATGGTAAATAAATAAATGAAAGCAGAATAATGTATTGCCCGCCTTTGTTTGAAATATTGATTACACCATACAGTGTGCATTACGTGGATATGACTTCAAACGTGCAGTACTTAGAAATTTCCAGGAGCAATTATTAATTAAAGTCTCATCGGTACTAGTGCATCATCCTAGCTTGAGAAGTGGGGCGCCACTGATCCTCTTTGTTTATATCTTCTAGGAAAAGGAAACCGTCGACCATTCCGGTAACGTGACGTAAGGTTCTTGTTATTTTTACACGTTTTGTCATCCGGTATCGCAGATATTTTTACACCAATATCGGTGCCGCGGATTGGTAGTTGATTTAAACGACAGTCACAGATTCCGGCTTTTGATTTTTATTTATTGTTTGGGCGTGCAGTTAAAGTCACATTTCATTTGTGTTTATACCACTAAAAAATATACATCGGTGGGTGGGGGTCCGCCCCAGGTACATATATAAAAAATAAGTATCCCACTTCTCGATACAATCAACGTAATAAATTTTGCTTTGAAGTTCTTGAACTAATGCCATAAAAAATTGCATTTTTATGCCCGGTTGACAGTTACATATTTTCACGTACGATATTTTGATCTTACCGTGATTTCTTGGCATTTACTGATGTGGGTGTATATTTTTCGAGATACAAATCACGCCTCTTATAATTTGGGTGTTATCCACTGATCCTCCGCTAGATTTTGCATTAGAATAATGAAAAAGAGATTGTGGTGTAGGCAAACACATTATGCGAATTATTATGTAACGTTCCAATCATACTTGGATGATATGGGCAATCCATCATCAGCCGTCAAGCAAACATTGCTTTAATAGTCTTTTGTTTTACACGATCATTGCTAGTTTTATGAAACGCGAACGTAGCAGATAAAACGAAAATTATGTCGCAGGAACAGAGTTATACAGTAGGTATAGCAATAAATGTGTATATACTACCTTACTTAACGAAAAAGTGGAGGTATATTGAGAACTGCTGGAATCGAGAGGTAATGGCACGTCATATCTTCACGTGACACATCATAGTAAATGTTGCTACTTTCTTCATCAAAACTTAAGCTAGCTCGTCGAAGTAAATCCCATCAAAAGAAACAACTTGTTGCAGGTAATTCAATTGTGGAGATCATTAACAAATAAAGAGAAGAGGAGCGGTCCAAGGTTGGACCCTTGAGGAACACCTGACGTAGTAAAGTTCTGATTTATAGCCGTTGTAGGTAAAACGGTTAGACAAGTACCATTTCAATAACTCTACTGCAGTAGCAGTGAACCCATAACTAGCTAATTTGTGCAATAATATTTTATAATCTATATTTCTATACGATCAAAGGCCTTTAAAAAATCCGTGTAGATAACGTCGACTTGGCTTTGTTCATCTATTATACTTGACAAATATTGTGTCAAAGGTCTCAAAATTACATAGAAGCGTAATAACGTTAGCAGTCTTCCAGATGTCGGGAATATACCAACATAACAAGAAATTTTTGGATGCTCATGAGTGACAGTTAAGAAACACAACAACAAATTTTTAACCCGAGCATTAGATGTACCGTAATAAAATCCAGTCAACAAAAGATACAAACTATTAATAGGTATTTCTTTTTAAGAAACATATAGAGTGTTTCTGGTGTAATGACCAGTATAGAGAACCGTATAGAGAAGGTCAAATCTTCTCAACAAACAAACTCATCAAACCTCTTCATTTTCAAGATCAGGTTTCTAAAAAAATCGTTTTTAATAAATAATAATTTTTTGCATGGAGGAAATATTTGCTGAATTACTTTCTACAAACGTGCACTGGCTGCATTTTACTATTTTCTTAAAAACAATTATAACACTTCAATGTCTTAATGGCAATATTCCACAACTATTTTTAGAATTCTCAGATATTTTATGCTTTAAAATGACACGATAGAATTGTGCATTAACGATTTGGCCCAGCGGAAGGACCTCTTTTTGGATAATGCCCTCAGAATCGTAAAAGTAAATCAACATTGTCTTCATTTTTGACTTCTCTAAACGAGATTTTTTGGGTTTTGACTCGCCTGGCGCCTTCCATTTGGCACTTTGACACTTGGTTTCTGGATCATATGGAGAACACCACATTTCATCACCAGTCACAATGTTGTAAAAGAAGTTTTTGTGCTTTTTGGCTTCCTTGATGATGTTGAATTCTGAGCAATTTTTGGTCGTCAATCAAAATTAATATTTTTGAGATGCTCCATATTAATTCCATGAATTTCAATGAAGATTTTGGCTGATCTTTGATGAGTTACCTATTTTTGAAAAGTCCTGTTTACTTTGGAACATACGTTGTACGTATAAAAATGAACTCATTATGAAATGAATATGCTTCGAAATAAGAAAACGCGTTAAGGAAACTAAAAACTCCCTGTATTAAACTGTCTTCCCTTTCATGTTCAGAATGAGACATTATGCCTGAAACTTTTCCAATATTTCTCCGAAGAAGTTTTCCTTTTAGTTGCCTTCTACGCTGCTAACGTTCCACATAGCGTCTTTGATTAATGCGTTAACACTAAAAGCTCTCTTAATATACACGAAGCTGTTTGCTGTTGATGTGATGAGAAACCAACAGTTTGCCGAAGCAATTAATCCCTTTCCAATCGATATTTCACTTACCAGCTGGCCAACATTCAGGGATTCAACATAATTGATACTTGATTACTTGAAGAAACGACCAAATTTTACTATAAGTACAAGAAATTTCTGAAAAGTCTTATCTATGCGTGAAAAAAAATTTCATATTTCTGTCCATATGTATGACTCTACAAATGCGTCCTAAAGCCACTGATTATACAGGGTGTTTTATAGGGAATGGAACATAGCTTAATGAGAGGTGTGAAGTTTAAGAAAAAAGACAATAGAATTCTGGTACCTAATATTTCCAAACCCATTACATCAAGCTAGAAATTTCAGGAGATGTGTTTTTTGGCATTGGAATTTCAAAAATGATTCATTTGAAATCGTCAATAGAGGACCGCAGTTTTTTTTGTTCTTCACATATATAAATACTGAAATCTCGTTAAAAAAAGTGTATATGAGTTGGTCAAAGTCAAAAAGGTCAATCGTTTTCAAAATAAAATATATATATTTTTTTCACTGCATGTTAAATTGGAACATTAAATTGTTAATAAAATAATAAAATTTGAAGTACGATATATATTAATGTAAGAGTAAAAAGAAGACTAAGAATAGTTATTTTAATAGTGTCCCTGTCAATTAACACAATATGATTATTATACTTATTTGAAAGCCTCCTGAAATGTGTAACATGTCTCTTGAAGTATTCAATTTAATTAGTGCAATGATTCCCTAAGTATTGATAAAATTGGAAAAATATTTTTTTTACAGAACTGTAGATTGAAAAGAAGGATCATTTGATTAAGCTATGTTCATTCTTGATGATGACGACATTTCCAACAAGTTTCCTGGATAATTCTATCTTTACATCAATATCAAATTGTGGTATGATAGCTTTCAAAATTTTTTTAGTAGTATGCATCAGTATTCCAGTAACTGCAGTAAAAAGTGGCTACCCTTATACTTCTTTGTGTAAAATTCAAAATTTTCTTCTAAGACTTTTAACAACTCGTTATTAATAACGTACATGTTAAGTAGTGGGAGGATAATAATTGGTGAAATTGAAGATTTTCAACTCTCCGGCCTTTCATTGGTCGATACAAAGCCCGTTTGAAAAAGTATGGATTGGTTGGGATAGAACTCTCCCGCCTCTAATTCGTCGAAAACCAGTTTGTGGGCGGAGCTACCAGGGAAAAATTGGTGAGGGAAAATTTTTCAACTCTCCAAAATATCTTACTACCCTAACTAGCCTTTTTTAGATACCAACTTCTGGATAACTTTTTATTAGTTTTTAGTATCAACAACTTTTTGAAAACAGGTTTTTCTAAAAATTCGTTATTAAACGAACATGTTTTTAAATATGTTATCTCAATGCCTTAAATTCTACTTTTACTGAGTAATGTATGTTTTTACATATATTATCTGACTGCATTAAACTGTACTTTAAGTAGTGGTGGGGATAAAATTTAGTGAGAGGGGAGATTTTCATCTCTCAGGCCTCTCTTTTGTGGATACAAAGCCCGTTTGAAAAAGTGGGGCGAGATTTTCAACTCTCCAGCCTCTCATTGGTCGGGATAGACTCTCCCGCCTCTTAATTCGTCGAAAACCAGTTTGTGGGAGGAGCTACCTCGGAATAGTGGCGAGGGAAAATTTTTCAACTCCAAAAGACCTTACCTCTCTAGCCTTTTTTAGGTACCAATTTCTGGATAATTTTTATCAGTTTTTAGTAGATATCACCAACTTTTTGAAAACGGGTTAACTTCATGCTTTTCGTTTACTACACTTCAGCTCGTTGTATTTATATTTTACAGTTTATTACCCACACCTCTCTTTCTACATTTGAATGAAATATCGATAGAGTCCCTGCAGAGATATTTGATCATAAAATTCCATGAAATCTTTTTAAAGCATTCTCGGATTCAGAAAAATTCTTAAGAACAAGTAAACTGTACCATTACATTCACTTATGAAAATTACTAACCTATTTACCCAAGCAGAAATTAAAATTTTAAATGTTAGAATGCCGTCATTTAGAGGTTCGAGGAAATCTTTCACGGTTTGTGAGTAGAAAAAGCATTGTCGCCGTTTATTGACCATCTAAACAGAACAAATTTGTTGGGGATTCCTTTATTAACTGTTTTTATGAGTTATTCAGATGGAAGTGTGGCTGTACTGAGATCTACTAGATTTATTTTCTAATTCAGCATAAAATATAACTAATTAAAAGTTTATTGTACGTAAAACAGTGGTTTTAATTGGTTATGAGGTTTGCGTTTTTCTTTGTGGTAATCAATTGATGAATAATAGTAAATGTGAATAACTGGATACTACCTTATACTTTTAAGGACACCCGAATAGTAGTTTTAAGGCTTTTATGGCCCGTGCTGATATTTAAAATACTTACCATAGTTTTTCGGGTTGTGATAACCGTTGCCTATGTACCAGGTGGCCGCTAGTTACACTTACATCGCACTGCCTTAGCCTTGGTCTCTATCCATCTAGGATCTGTGGGGGCCGACCCGCTATCAGAGGCCCCCTAAGGCTCCTACCGCTTCTCAAGTGACATCTATTGGCCACCAGTGTCTTTGAAGACATTCAATTGACATTTTGCACTCCATTGATTCACTTGTATGGTTTATTGCCAAGTTGCTTTTGATTTAAGGCTTGATTTAAGGCTTGCTTTGATTTAAGGCTTGATTGAAGGGTTTGATTTAAGGCTTGCTTGAATTAAGCCTTATGATTTAAGGCGTGCTTGATTTAAGGTTTGCTTTTGATTTAAGGCTTGATTTAAGGCTTAGTTTAACGCTTGTTTTGATCTAAGGCTTGCTTGAATGAAGGCTTTTGATATAAGGCGTGCTTGTTTTAAGGCTTTGATTTAAGGCTTGATTTAAGACTTGCTTTTGATTTAAGGCTTGATATAAGGCTTGCTTTGATTTAAGGCTTGATTGAAGGCTTTGATTTAAGGCTTTTGATTTAAGGTTTGCTTTGATTTAAGGCTTGCTTGAATTAAGGCTTTTGATTTAAGGTGTGCTTGATTTAAGGCTTCCTTTTGATATAAAGCTTGCTTTGATTTAAGGCTTGCTTGATTTAGGGTTTGCTATTTATATAAGGCTTGGTTTAAGGCTTGTTTTGATTTAAGGCTTGCTTTGATTTAAAGCTTGCTTCGATTTAAGGCTTGCTTGAATGAAGGCTTTTGATTTATGGCATGCTTGATGTAAACCATGCAATATGTAATCGGAAATCATTTTTACAATTGCCGAACAGGAACTAATAACTAGTAATTAATTTGCCTGTTAAACATTAAAGAAAATCATATCCGAATCGATTCGCCAAGAATATTTTTGTAAAGCCTAATTCGCCACCTAAAGAAATTCATAAATTAAAAAAATCACTATATCGCATATTCCAGAAAGTCGCAATATCTCGTAAACGAAGCTCTTAAGTCAAAATAATGACAGAAAAAAAATTATAGTACTCACCACTGTCACTGGTGTCGACTAATTTCCTTGGGACTAGCCGTTCTTTTAGTACATAATACCACTGAATAATAGTCTAATAGACTGTTCCCTGTTTCGAAATGCACGTAAAAATGCAATCATTCAACGTCATTTAAAATTTTTTAGTAATTGTTAATGTTTAGTGTTTGATTACAATGGAACATAATCATAGTAATTGGTGACTATAGTATTGATGTACGGTGAACGTAGACAAAATGCTGCGCTCGCAGTACCAATAAACGCCGTACAGTTGCAATCTTAGGTGTCAACAGCAGTTCTAAATATGTCCGCAAGTCATCATACATATTTTGTAATTATTTATTTGCGTGCTGGTTTAATATAAATAAAATTCAGTCATTGATATGATATTGTGGGAAACAACTACGTACTCTGCTGACTACATGCCTCGTCACACATTTAAGATATCACGTATTTTGTAGGTTATATTGCACCTATACTCAAAAAATAATGATTTCCGAGATTGTATATGCATACCAAGATTTATTTTTATCTTTACTAAGCGCATACGTAAAAAGGACGACTGATTTCAGTAGGAATTGTTGGTTGATGTTATCTTGGCAACGGCGGTCGTATGTTCAAGGTAATTTAATTCTATTAAAATGTCCTTGGAGAAATGAGTTTATTGGAAGATAAAAGGCCGAGTAAATTATAAATATATCGTTTCCATTTAATTTTATTTTGCTTTATTGCTATCTTTAATATTTGCAATGCAAATAAAGCTTCACATTCTTAAGAGAAAATTTTGTCGATATAAGTAGATCTTAAAGTCTATAAAAATTCAACGGAGCAATTCATTTTTGAAAATCTGATGAGACAAAGTAATCTGAGAATTAAAATATATAAGATTGCAAACATTTCCCATTAAATGTAAAAATTCAGTTTCTTGTGGATTTACATTTTTTTCAGCTTTAGCGGACGAAGTTTCTGTTTATATAAAGAAATGAAAATTGGGAAACGAATTTAAGAATAGATAAATCTATGTTCACGACCATCTCCGTCTGGAAGAACTGGAAAAAATCCGGTTTCATCCGGATCAGGCGTAGATTAGTTGGAGCAAATACTTCTCCATTAGACTGTAACCCCGGCACCATATCATGGTTGTCCGTGTGTAAATCTTCGAGCAATTTTATGCATGCCATGATAAAGAGTTCGTATTCGTCGTAAACAAAGCACCTTCACTTATGCTAAAAGGGTTTGCATATACAGGGCCATCTCGCCAGTAGCGACAATAGAAGGGGCAATTTTTCAGCTAATTCTAAGAAAAAAAGTTTCTATGAACATATATCCAAAGCCACTTAGATTTATTCAGAATAAAATGGTACGCCACTGATTTTTAAAGCCAAAGCTTCAGTTAAAACTGAAAATTACAAAATAAGTAACGGCTTCAAATGTATCGTGAAATTAATTAATTACACTCATGAAGAAGATTGTGAAAGATAAAAATAGTATTTATTTTGACGTCTTAAGTAAACACTGACGTTTTCACGTTTTGCAGTGTAGTAATTAGTTATTACTATTTTCATGAACTGATAATTTCTGTATAGAAATTGCAAATATGCATTTTCCTACGGCCTTGCTGATTGTAATGCAGCTGAAGCACGTCAACTTATCAGCTCAGATATCCTCAACAAGTTTTCCTTATAAACCTGTGCAAAATTAGACATTTTGAATTGCTCGTCACATCATAAATAGTGATGAAATTGTGGCTGAATTAACAGATAAAGTCATAACTCCAGATTTGGGTCCGTAAAGAATTAAATATTGAAAATAATCTGGAAAGGATATTTAATTATAGATAAAACACGAAGGAAATTGCGAGTAACTATGAAAAGAAAGTATCTAACACGAACAAGCTATAAAATCCTCCAAACTGATGAAACAAAGTAAAGAGAAATTTTCCAAATGAAAAAAAAAAAAAAATGATAAAAGAACAAAGAGTTAGGTATTTATATTAGGTATAAAGATATCAAATATGAAGACATAAAATATATGGGAGTGCAACCATCATCTAAGGTGAAAAAAAAGGTAAACTTGTATAAATCTTCATTTTTACATTTTATAAGTTAGCTAAGTCTCATAGAATCTCGCGTACGCGAGGCAAGATATTCAAGGTCAAAGGTCACAAAACCAGTTTTTTTGTAAATATCTTGTTTCATTTGCTCTAAATGACATTTGGAGTTATTAAGAAAGATAATAAAATTCTCTACACATTTGGCCTTGACAAATATTCTCTAAAAATATTATAATTATTAACAAACCTTAATTATTTACTAATAAATACTTGATTTATAAACTTTATTCATAAATAAAACACTCAGTTTAAATATGAGCGAGATTTTTTCCTGTTATTTTTTCTGTTGATAGCAAGCATGTAGCTTAATATTATTCATGTTTGTCATCGTTTTCCTCCTCAGGTCGCTCAATTTGAATTTCCAATTCATTACCATCCTCCAAAAAAAGTCCAACGCCTTTAAGGCGCATGACCTAGGTGGTCAATTCTCAAAACGGGAAATTACACGACCAGGAAATGACTCATGCAGTAATTGAATTCTTTCTCGAGCTGTATGGCTTGTGGCACCGTCTTGTTGAAACCACATGTCGTCTTCATCCATATCTTGCAATTTAGACACAAAAAACCGGATTATCATGTCGCGATAGTGAACACCTTTAACTGTTATTGCCTGATTGTCATGCTGGCGCTGTCTTTATTTTATCTCATTGACTACACTGTACCGCAAATGGCGTAAAATTCAAATCTTGCGTAAATTTTGGGACTTCCGATATTTGCCTGTTGGGCGCCAATTCAAACCGGATTATAATATTTGGGAAGTTTTAACTGTTCCGAGTATTTTTTATGCCAAAATGGAATCATACATCCCTACGTTACAACAAGACGTTTTAACAAATCCCGGAAAGTTTGGTGTCGCGACGGTTGATACCCACCGAAGCTTAACGTCAGGAAAATAAATGTCTGGGAGAATCCGCTTTAGGTAATTCGGAATATCCAGAAAATTTTATACGTAGGCAGAGTCCCCCAGGACTCAAGTTTCTGAACAGGAGTTGTACGTATATCTCGGATTTTTTAAAGAATATATATGCGAAGTAGAAATGATGATAATTAATGAGATTTTGCTGTCCCTCATTTTTCACTGAAGGGAGTTTCAAGATTAGAGTGGTATTTCATCCTCTTTAGGTACAAAAACCACATAATTGTAATAAAAGGTTATGAAATAATTTATTCATAATGTTAAATTACATAGCGTAACTGCATATCACCTAAAAAAATGTGTTGTAATTAAACAAACAAAAATTCATAAAATTACGGAATATTGCAAAAAAAATGCAAATATATATATTCTTTCGTAGCACAACTTATTAAAAGAAGTTTCGCGTAACACATCTAATACAAACATTAAATTTTTTTAATTAGGTACATACTGTAAAGCTCATTTTGTTGGACTTTCCCTCGAATTTTCCTCATTAGCGTAAAGTTTTTATATTGAAATAAAATACATCTCATTTATTTGTTAACAAGCAGAACACTGATTAAAAATTTTTAATAAAAAAAATTGGATGCTGTAGATTTAACTTTAATTACTGAGAAACAAAAACTTTGCGGTTTCTATTCAGAAAATTAAATTAATAAATTGACGTACCTACTTGACAAAAAATGATTATATACATATATTCGAATATCAAATGGCTGCTTTGCTAGAAAGAAATATGTAATAAAGAATAAAAATAAAATAATTCAATAATTAATTTCAGTTTTTTGTTACTATAACTGTCAGCCTGTATAGAAAAAAGATAAAAAATGATATAGTCAAGATATTTGCCATCTTATAATATCAATTGAATCATGCTTATTGGTATTCATACTTTAAAGAAATGCTTTCATTTCAATTATCAAAATAACTAACGGGTAAAGCTAATAGACTTCAAAAGTATAGTGAAAAATATGTGTATACGAGTATAAAATGAAAGAAAGTTTTGTCTATGTGCATGGAATGACTAATAGTCAATAAGAGCTAGTATAAAACTTCATCTTGTGTTATAAATTTTATGTACGCTGGCTTCTAGCAATTTAATACTTTGTTAATATGTTTGGAGAGTATGAAACTCTTAGTAGTTAGGTACTTTGAAGTTTAGAGATAAGAGAGCATTCTTGGGAAAATATGCACCGAATTTGTTAAAAAGCACCCTTTTAACGTTACTTTAATTTTTATTGACTAGGTAATAAACAAATTAAATTGACTACTTCTATTATTCCATTAAATTGATTATTTTATCGAAGGTGACCTACATACTACTTGAAGTCTTCAGTTATTCCGAAAATTTCCATCATTGACTTTGAAACCAATTGTTAAGTCAACAACAATTTAGTACTCGAATAAAACTTGCTGGGATTTACTATAAACAAGTTTTTTGGTTTTGTAGTCATCACCACTAAAATAAAAAATGTACAAAATAAAACAACTTTAATTATTAAGCAAATATTTTCTAATTGTAAGATTCGATCGACTTACCTGTAAGGAAGATCAATCTCAATTATTTGAGCATCGTAGTTCTTCCATGATGATATTGGTAGGTCTCACTTCTTGTGGCAATCACGCACAACCGTTGAAAGAAAAAACTCTGTTTCGCAACAATCCGTTACTCCTTATCACTAGCCCAGTCAGTTCATTTTGTGACCGAACCAATCGCACTATGGGTAAAATTAGTGGCGGGAGGGCCCTATCATGGAAGAACTACGATGCTCAAATAATTGAGATTGATCTTCCTTACAGGTAAGTCGATCGAATCTTACAATTATTCTTCGCATCTCCGTTCTTCCATGATGATATTGGTAGATGTTTAGAGTAAATAACTGGTGCGATTTTTTGAGTGGAAATAATTCTTTAATACCATAACAGTAAATAATTAACAATAATAATAATTAACAAAATATATATAAATATATGCACATATACATATGTTTAATCCATAAATCTACATACAACACACTTTATTTTAGATGTTGTGTATACAATATTAAGGTGAAATAAGTATCACCGTAATTTGAGTATGGAACAGAAAAAAGGAGAATCCAATTTTATATAGTAATAGTTTCTCCAATGATGCAATTTGCAAAATCTTCAACATTATTTTCAAGAGGCAAATTATAAAATTTTGTAAAAACTAATGAGTTCTTACTCCAACCTGCCGTTTTTCGGATTTGGTCTAAATTCAAACCCGCTCTATAGGCTGCTGAAGTTGACGCATGCCTTACACTATGACTAGTAAATTTTGTTGTATCTATCCCACTCCTCTGTAGGACTTCCTTAATCCATCTACTTATTGTTTGAGATGAAGCCGCGTGAAATGGCTTCTTATGAGTTATGATTAGTGTAGTATTATCATTACGATAAGGTGTGGTAATATTTAAATAGTAGTTTAATGTTGTAGCGACGCATAACTCCGGTTTGCCTTTAAAATAAGGAAATACTAGAACGGGTTGTAATTTATTGGGACCCGAGGACTTGATTCTTCCCGATATTTTTATTTCAATTTTATCACTACTTCGAATGATATTGTTTAGTGATATTTTTGAGATTGTTTGTACTCTGCTCGCCGATGTAAGAGCGAGAAGTGTGACAAATTTTAGGCTTAATTCTTTTATTGTTAGGGTTTCCAAGGGATACATTTTTCCCAAAAAAGTCAAAACCGGATTGGGATCCCATGTTGTGGTATATTTTGGGGTAGGCGGATTTTTGTTATATACCCCTTTTAAAAATCGTTTTATAATATTTTCGTCGCCTGAATTGAACTCTTGAATAAGAGATAATGCTGATTTATAAGTATTTAGTGTGGAATAAGAAAGTCCTGCATTTGACACTTCTAACAAAAAATTTAAAACTAATTTTAATTTATACGAATACAGATTACAATTATGTTTAGAACAATAATCCCACCATTTTTTATAACAAATAGAATATTGCTTCATTGTATTGTTCGAGATTGAAGCTATCATGTTAGGAATGGCCTGCTCGGGAACCCCTCTTAATTTGAATGATTGCCAGACAACTTCCCGGCCACCAGGGAAAGAGATTTGTAAAGGGGATGTTTCTCCCTATAGGGGGAAAGAATTAAATTATTCATTGGAGGAAATACCATAGGTTTCTTGATTAATAGTTCATGGAATGTTGGAAACCATGGCTGTGTTGGCCAATTTGGTACTATAAGAATACCTGTGGCGTTATTTTTTTTAATTTTTTCTAAAACCCGATGAATAATTGAAAATGGTGGAAATGCGTAAAATTTTAATTGATTCCAATTTATTGTGAAGGCATCAACACACACAGAACCTGGATCTGGTCCCCAAGAAATATATCTTTTGCATTTTGAATTGATTTTGGTTGCAAAAAGATCAATATTGGGATGACCAAAATTTTGGATTATGCGATTAAATATTTTTGGATTTAGTTCAAATTCAGTGTCTATTGATGATATCCTCGACAATGAATCTGCCTTATAGTTGTCTCTGGTGTTAATATAAGATGCAAAAATAAAAATATTTCTGGATTCACACCATTTCCAAATAGCTTGGGCCATTTTATGTAGATGTTTATATTTCGTACTGCCCACTCGATTGACACTTGCTATAGCAGTGACATTATCAATTCTTAATAAAATATTGCAGTCCGACATCGATTTTGCAAAGGACTTTAACCCGTAATAAGCGGCGCGAAGTTCTAAAAGATTAATGTGCTTGTTACGTTCAGTATTATGCCAAAACCCCTTTGCTTCATGACCATCACAATATGCTCCCCAGCCTGATTTTGAAGCATCAGAAAATATTTCTAACGAAAAAGGCCTATGAGTAAATCTTTTCCCTGGTTGATTAATGTTTTTCAACCACCAATTTAATTCACCTTGTAAGCATGATGGGACAGTCATTGTTTTTTTATAATTCATATTATTACGTTTTAATTGTTTTAACTTTATGATTTCGAATGGTTTAGTGTGTAGCCATCCATAATTTATGGCAGGTAAAACTGAAACCAGCTTCCCAATAAATGAAGCAAAATAACTTATTTTGCATGTTTTCCTCCGTCTTAATTCACAAATGAGTTTAAATAACGACTCTTTCGTTTCATTTGTTATACGTATTGACATTGTTCGAGAATTAAAAATATATCCCAAGTACTGAACTTTATTTGAGGGTGTTAATATGCTTTTCTCGATATTTATTACGAAGCCAAGAGATGTTAAAAATTTCAGGGCATATTGAACATATTTACAACATTCTCTTACATTACTTCCGATAATCAATATGTCATCTAGAAAAATCACTAATCTACAACCTAATCGTCTTAAATATTGAACAACTGGCTTTAATAATTTAGTGAACACAAAAGGAGCTATATTTAAGCCAAAAGGTAAGCAATTGAATTCATACAATTTGTTGTGATAAGTGAATCTTAAAAATTTTTTATATTTTCCATCAATTGGTAAAAGAAAATAAGCATCTTTGAGGTCTAATTTTGCCATATAATCATTTGGTGATATTAACTTGACAGCTGTTCGATAATCCTCAAGCTTAAAATGAGTAACTGGAATAAATGAATTCAGTTCTTTCAGATTAAATATAAACCGGTGTTTTCCATTTTGCTTTTTTAACAAGAAATAAGGAGACAGAAACTGACCCTTCTTGTAAAAGCATTGAGAAATAGCCCCCTTATCTATTAAATTCTGTACTTCTTTTTGCATATAATAAGACTGCATATCTGAAAGATGTATTTCAGATCTAGGAATTTGATTTTGTCTAGGTTTAGCAAGAAATGGAATTTTAATACCTTTGACCCATCCTAAAACTTTTGGGTTGTTGGTAATTTTTTCCCATCTTTTTACAAAATGTTTTAGTCTACCTGCAAATTTTCCATTTACCTCTACTTGTAAGACTTCGAGGCTTGATAGTAGCTCCTGCGAGGGTGATTTCGTCCCGTCGTCGTCTTCCGTTCCTGCACCGGCCCCTCCTCGAACTCGGGTCGCCTCTTCCTCTCTTTCATTCTGGTTCTGTAATGGGCACGTTTGAAGTTTAAATTCTGTCCTCTTGAAGTTCCCGGCTTCGGTGTATATTTCTTTTTTGTTGTTTTTTTAATTTCATCGCTCGCCTTTTTCATCGTCTGATATGTTTTGACTTTGTTTAAAAACTCGGATCCAAAAAGGTAATCATCAATAGGGCTCTGTAGGGCAGCAGATTTGCTTTCCTCTGTAATGAAAGGATTAACTTCGAATTTTCTTTTCATTGAAATAGCATGGTGAACGCTTGAAAAAAGTTGCGTCGCATCTCTTAAGTTTTGTAATAATTCATCTGTTAATATTAAGTCGTTGTTGCCGCTATTCAGTTTTAACTCCATTATATAACCTATAGCTGACATTCCTGCCCCTAGCTGATCCTGCAAACTAGCAAGAAATTTATCATTTTTCCCAATTTGTGCTGGTAAAATGGATTTTATTTCTTCGTTCATTATAGGTGCGCTAAGTGCTGAACAATTTTGTGGTAGAGAATATTTCTGTACAAGTTCTTTCCGAGTTTCTTTATTGATTCCTTGCCTTAAATAAGCTGTCCAGCGCGCCACAATTTCCTTATGTAAATCGGGACCCGCGTCACTTGAAGTAGTAGGTATTTCGCCTAGTAGCGAAATTAATTTTTGATTATCTGCTTCCGCCGTCTGGTCACCTTCGAGTGCTGGGGTTTCTTTGCTAGATACCTCCGTATCCTCTGAACTGAGCCAGTATTCTGTAAAATGAGCAATGAATAAGGAAAAAGATAATAATATATCTTTCCAGATATCCAAGTTTAACCATACTTGTAAAAAGGGCATTATTTACCAATAGGTAGCAATATTATTAGCTAGTTTTATAACAAAAATTTGTCTACTAACGTAAGAATTTTTAGGATAGTAGTTACCTAACTGACACAAATTTGCATTTTTATTATTCCTTGTATACTATGGTATTCAGGCAAAAATCAGTCAAAGCAACCACGCCTCGCTCATAATTTAATGTAATTATGTAAGCGGAATGAAAACTAATCATTTCATTTTTCATGACATGAAGGTAACAAAAGTTGAAAACGACCTGCCTCGTGCCTTATTATATATACATGTAAGCGGAGTGAAAACCACTCATTACATTTTTCCATGGTTTGAGGGCAACAAAGGTCAAGCGACCATACCTCGGGCATAATTGCACAAGTAAGCGGAGTGAAAACCACTCATTACATTTTTCCATGGTTTGAGGGCAAACAAAGGTCAAGCGACCACACCTCGGGCGTAATTACACATGTAAGCGGAGTGAAAACCACTCATTACATTTCCCAGGAACTGAGGGCAACAAAGGTCAAGCGACCGCACCTCGGGCGTAATTACACATGTAAGCGGAGTGAAAACCACTCATTACATTTTTCCATGGCATAAAGGCAATAGAAGTCGAACTAAACTTTGGTTTAATTTAATTTATTTTTTGTGATTTGGAAACCTTAGTCTCAGGCAGGAAAAAAAACTATATAACCATACAATATAATAGCTACGGTTATAACACATACCTTCATCCTCCTCCGAAGATGTGTTACTTGTCATAACATCCTTTTCCAACCGTGCAAATTTTCTTTTCATTTGTTCTAACTCTTCTAAAATTTTCCTCTTCCGCAAATTTGCCATTTTCCACTCACAACACAGACACAAGTTACACGTGAGGCACAAAGAAATGAACTGACTGGGCTAGTGATAAGGAGTAACGGATTGTTGCGAAACAGAGTTTTTCTTTCAACGGTTGTGCGTGATTGCCACAAGAAGTGAGACCTACCAATATCATCATGGAAGAACGGAGATGCGAAGAATAATTACACAACATTTGTTGAAAACGTCTGCATACAAAAATATTTCTATTTATTTAATACAAACGTTCAGAAATAAAAATAAACTGCCATAAATTCCTCAAATTATGGCATTTTTTTTACTCCAAAATGTGAAAGTAAAGAGATTAATTATTATTATTATTTCATTTTTTCCCCTTAATGTACAGCTACCATTAATAATATACTCCATTAATAACATCGCGAATAGTCAACAAATGTCATGAGATTAATTCAATATCTGAAATATTTCCAGTAATAAAAATAATTTATGGCTAGACAGTGGGTTATATTTTATTGCCCACGTGATTTTCAAAATCTATAATCAATGAATTTGGAACGATACTTTGTAGCAAATATCACGTTACATTTATTTTAATATGATTATGGCTAATTATTATTGAATTGAAAACAGGTAACATATTCCAATTTTTATCTTATTTCATGGTTATTATTACATATAATGTCACCTACCACTAATAACTCTCGAATTTGTTTGTTTAATAGAACCGATTGATCATTAAATAATAAAGGCTACGTTTTTAAATATACAAATCTGTATAAAAGATATAAGATTACTTAGAAGTTATTTCTTCTTTGGAATACGTTTTGTAAACTATGATTAAATACATTATTAAGCGAAACAAATATGTATCGGCTGACTAGACAACTTTTTATAAGATCAATTTTCTAAATTATTTTATTAATTAGGTAGAAGAATGCATTGTTTGTGTTTGTGTACATTGCAAGCAATTATTTATTTATGTCGTTTAATTATAATAACGATATACAGAGTGACTCACAAATGGTGACCAAAAATGAAAACTTATTCTTTGTTGAATTTTAAGGGAAGTTTTTCGTATAAAATTTTTATCTAGGACGCTTCATTAAAAAGATACAGGGTGTTAAACTTAAAAAAAATATTTTTAATTTTTTTAAACAATTTAAAAACTTTTTAGTGAAATAATTTGAAATTGACCACAAGTATTTATATAAACATTGTCCAAAATCTGAGGCCTTTTCTTAAAGTTTAGATGCTCCAGTGGCGTAGATACAAGGTATCGGTGGCATATTTTTCTAAATAAAATAGTACGCCACTGATTTACGGTAACAATCATGATATTTTCGGATTCGTCTTTCAATTTTCTAGAAATTACTGCTCTCTTGTGTTTTTCGAAAAAAGACTGATTTTCGAGTAAAACTTAAAAAACGAACTGAATACACACTTCCATAGCTTCCACGAAGTCCAGATTTAAATCCTCTGGATTTATATGTATGGGGATTAAAACTGTGGTTTATTCCAGCCCTAACTGTTAATACCAGGAATTTATTGTGGGAAAGAATAGTGGCAGCAGCAAATGATATTGGGCATATCCTTCCGACATTCTTAATAATTAGAAGACATTTCTTAAAGAGATGTCAAAAATGCTTTGAAGCAAATGGTGGAAATTTCGAAAATCAAATTTAAAAGAAAAATTTTTTTTGCTATTACAGCTAGGTCTAAATGGTTATTTTTTGTTTTATTATTTTTAAATGTTGTCATATTTTTCTGTGTTTGTTTCATTTTTACGTTTTCAGTTGTTATAAGAACCACATTACTAACCTTTTCAATTAATAATTTATTGTAATTTATGAATTATTTTCACTTATTTTGTACCTATTTTAAACGTTATTTTCTCTAAAACGGTGCATTTCAGTGACATATCTTTTTAAAGCAAATCGAATGCTGTTTTAAAACATCATTTTCCAAAAATATCGATCCTTAAAAGAAATCTGAAGGAAAAATGTAGTGGCAAGGGCGCTCACAACGCCCTGTACATTTATCGAAAAAAACAAGCAGACATTCGAGTTTATCACAAAAAAAACTGCTTCTCCAAAATTTGAGTAAAATTATCCAAATAATAAAAGGAAGCTTTCTTAAAATAAGGCTCATTCTTTAGTAAACACTCTGTATATGTCTCCTTTCCAAGATGCAAGTCGTTGAAGTTTAATTTTTTTCATATTTTTTTTTAATTCTCGGTAATAGAATGTTTTTTGTTTCTCAAACTTTGAAGGAAATATGATTTTTATTCCTCCTAGACTTCATAAACTATGAAAGCAAGTAATTTACAACTGCGGGTTTTGGGAATCCCACACCATTTTGTTTACAAACATATTTTGCCTAAATAAAGGTTTATAACGTTAAATGATTTCGGTTGAATACAATACATATCATTTTATTCCTGACCGCAAATTCGATAGTATCAATCAGACCAGAAAAAAATGTCAATTATTTTGAGGCATTCTGGAACCAGTCATTCACAAAAACGGAGATGTTAACGAAAGCTGAAACGGAAATTTTTGAAAGGGCTGATGTGTAAATCATAATTAGGATCTACGGCACAACACCCAGTCGTAAAAGTAAACGACTCTTGTTGATTAACTAAGAATTATAAAATTATCCTTTCAAGGGAGATGAAGTTAAGAAGAGGGAGCCGTTATTTTATGATTAGGGCGCTCCGGCGTTATCTCACGTAAATAGATTCCCGTTTACACCGCCGTTCAGTAAAGAGGAGGTGGCAGCCAAGTCGGGCGGGATGGCTAGTTAAATCAATCTTTTTTTAACGTTTGTTCCTTTTCATTCCCAACACGTAGTCGTTGGACGACTTCACAGTCGCCATCTTCTAATTAGATCATTTTTGTCTGTTTTGCATCTTTCTGGGCTAGTTACCAAATCCTACAGAAAAGATGTTAGCTTGATTCGAAAATATATTTTTTCGGAATCTCATACATAATATTCAATATGGAGTAAGATATTCCCCATTGTATTTTGATGGAGATGTCTATCCCAGAATCAGCTAAAATCCTCACTAAAGAGCATCTCAAACATGGTCCATATACACCGTGTCCACCTAGTGCACGTAAGTCCAATATTAGGTTAATAAAAGATATAACTTATTTTTTTTCTACAGAGTTGCCTACTTTCCCGAGCTGCACCAAATGAAAATATATTTGCATATACAGGATGTTCAGTTTTCCTGGGCAGGAACCAACTTAATTTTTTTAAACGGAAACCTATATTTTTTATGGCATTATCGAATTCTACGTGAAAAATTAACGGGACTTTGTGTTATGATTCCTATTAGAATATTGATAATTTTCGAGATAATCGACTTTTCATTTGTTTTCTTATGTTTCGTCACTTCTAGTAGTTGACATAATTATGATTGTATGACAGCTAGAAATTATTTTTTTTCAGGATCTGTAGGGTGAAGATGGCTCTTTCGAAAAACGTATCAAAAGTTGACCTGCGATATACAGGGGGCAAAAATAAATCTTGCCAAACCTGTTAATTTAAAATTTGAAAAATCTCGACTTTTTCAAATAGAACACCCTGTTTTATGATTTCATTAGATGCCTTTCTGTAGACCCTACAATTTTTTAATAGCTTTCCCTATACATACCTAAGTTGCGTAGTTTTTGCAAAAAACCCATTTTTATGTAGAATACCGGATTTGCGCCCGTTCCTTTGTCGGGAAAAAAACATTGTAAGGGTATTTATTTTTATTAAATTTATTAATTGTCTAGCTACATTATTTAAAATAAAAATTAGTAACTGAAAAATTTAGATTTTTGATTTTAATAAATAAGTCTTTATGGAAAGTTACCATTTATTTGTAAATAAAATCAAAAAACCATAAAATCGCTACAATTTTTTTTTCCACGAACATACCCATTTTTTTATGATACATGACTAAAATTATCTATTTTTTATGAACCTTTTTTGTACAGAATTTTTTTCAGTATTCTCCTTAAAAAGTAAGTAAGAAAAATAAAGACATTTATTATTTTCATTATTATTATTAAAAATAACAAACACTATACAAAAATGTTTCCTATTGTATTGGAATTAGTCATGTTTTAATCAACATTGCTGTGAAAACAATGGCTGATACTGCTGTCACAAGTCAATGTTTACATATTAGTTTCTATTAAACGCTATTTCTTGCATGATAAACGAACTACGTAAGTGGTTGCTAAAAATTAAAAAATGTTCGCGAACTATGAAAAAGTTGACATGATTTTAATTTATTTAGGATGTCAAAAAAATGTCAGAAGCACTGCTAACTTATATCGTGAGATATACAGAGCGTCAAGCTGTTAACTCAAAAATATTTGACAGATTAGAATGAATTTTGCGTGCTAACGAAATGCATTTTCATCAAGAAAATGATATTACCGTAGCTAGGGTGTTACAATATTTTGAGGAAGATCCTAGAAATTCTTTTCACTTTTGCATTAAATTTAAAAAGAAGCTCTATGCAAAGAGTTTTGAGCTCCCATGGTTACCATGACTATAGGCTAAATAACTTATCTGACATACATCATGAAAAAGACTTATGTAGCCAAATAATGGTTAATTTGGAAATAAGACTCTTACACATTCTTTGGACCGATGAGAGTTGTTTTATAAGTAACGGCAAGCCAAATAAAAGAAAAGAACATTACTGGGTCACTGAAAATCTACACTATGTTAATCCCATTCAAAATCAGGGCCATTATAGAATAAATGTTTGGTGTGGCATTATTGAAATGCATTTAATTGGCCCTTACTTTTATGAAGATATATTTCGGAACTAAATGGATTGAAATTAATGGGTCTGTAGAATGGGCTCTAAAGTTTCCAGACATAACGCCCCTAGACAATTTTGTATGGGGAACATTAAAAAATCGAGACACTCACGAGAAGTTTGGAGCATGTAAAGCAAAAGATTCGATATATTTGTGAGAATTTCAAGAAAAACGTTGTTTAAAGCTACAAGGGCAGTTAGGAAAATATTGGATAAATGCTTAGAGGTAGGAGGCATGCATATCGAAAATTTCTTAAAGTAATAATCATAATTTTATATTTTGTTCTTACATTGTTATTAGTTTTGTTATTAGTTATTGTTATATTTATTAGTTACAATTAAATTTGTTTAATTTTTTCTATATTTGGTTATCTTATTTAACCGTCATTATGTGTATTATTGTATTATTTTTCTGCGTGGAGTGACCTTTTTTAAGAAGGACGTAGCAACTAATATGTAAACAAATTTGTGGCAGGAGTTACAGCGATTGTTTTTCACAGTAATGTTGATTAAGTCATGACTAGTTCCAATACAATAGAATAAATTTTTGTATAATGTTTGTTATTGTAACTTTTTAAGGAGAAGAGATAGAGAAAAAATTTCTGCACAAAAAATGTTCATGTAAAATAGATGATTTTAGTTATCATAAAAAATTGGTATGTTTGTGGAAAAAAAGTTGATGACACCATTTTTTTATTTTCCGAAATTTGAAAATGTTTTTCAAGCGCAAAACAGACCCTAGCGATTCAAGCCATCTAAACAAATTTTTACTGTCGTTTTTCGTTTGTCTGTTATGGTTTTACATTTACAACCTTTTACTCATATGTTTTCTTAATTTTCTTCCCAGTACATCACTTTTTGAAGACGTATATAAGCTGTGTCTTATTGCCTTGCAGATTTTTAAGAATTAATTCATTGCTATACTGCATTTCTGCAACTGTAACTTTTTTAATACTTTCCTGTTGGTCATTTTTTAGAAACAGTCTATATATTAAAGGTGAGACTTTACTCACTGAAAGTGGGTCGATGTTCAGCAAACCTTGGATCTGTTCATCTGTAATTTATTATAATACTAAAATATGTAAACCTTTATCTCTAATTCCACGGATATTTAACAAAAGAACCGCTCTAAAAAAAAAAGAAAATAAATTTTTATGGGTTCAGCGATGCGTGTGGCTTGTTAGCAAAACCACAAAATCCTATATTTTTTTCGGGAATAACTTCAATGTGAAGGTCAATGTGGTACAAATCACGGAAATAATATTACTAAGTATAGAAAACGTTTTGCGGGTATAATAGCAATAAAAAAGGACAATAATGGCAAGCAGTAGACATAATTAGATTTTAATTACAGTTTCTGAAACGTTTCTGCGGTGTCGTTTCAACATTTGAGTATCGCGATAAAATAAACTACCGAAATCTTTAGCCAATTCTTTGAACTTGCACGTATTTAAGTGGTTAGAAACCTTCATAGTCTGAGTAACAGAACAATGGTCGAGTGAAATATCATATTTACTTATTTAGTTGCACTTGTGTGGCCAGTATAAATTGCTGCAAATATGCGTCATAGTCCTGTTAATAAATTTAATGCATATACATACGCGATATGTGTTTAGATAAAAATGTGGGATCATATGTTTTTAACACCTACTTCTGGTTAAATAATATTGTTTTGTCTACCTAGGGAATAGAGTGCATTTTTTCATATCAAGAACGAAATATGATGAACATTTTTAATTTATTATTTAAGTTACACTTTTCAGTCCCATGGAATATGTTTTCTTTTGTAGCCCATGGTTTGAAATAGCTTTCACGAAATAATGTCATATTTAACGTTAAATTTACTTTTAATCCTCTGACAACTGATCTGAAGCTTCCCATCGATCAATTTATTCGATACTTATCTAGAGCACCCTAATGCCTGCCTTGTCGGCCTAGCGTGCCAGTGAACAATCCCGGTTTTTTGCTGAGAGACATTGGTCGTGCATTTGATTGTTATTTGTGCGTGTGTCAGTGAGTTTGACGCTTTGCTTGGTCGAGTGTATGGCACGTATTTTTTGTGGCAGTCATTAACAATTGTATATTGTGAACATAGAAAGGCACAAGGCTTGACCAAGTTTATTTATTTGATTGTCGTCACAAAGTTTCCGATGTCTGGTTATGACACTAGCAGTCAAAGTGACGTTTACAAAAAAATTGTACAGTTCTTCAAATATTTGTGAAATATTGACCATTTCTTACGAGAATTTGCGCGATTCAAGATGAAACTTTGTAAGACCTGCAAAATGTTTCTTGCTTGCACTTATGCGTTTTTAAAACATCTCGGTTCTCTCGTGCTTTTAACCAAGCCGTTCGTGACATACTGAATGATTTTTTACACCTGTGTCCTAAATAACTGTTAATTAGTAAGTAAGTTTGGTTATTTCATACTACGAAATGGAAAAAATGTCGTGTATACTTAATATTCCATTATCACCCTATATCTTTCTTCAACTTCTTCTTCTTTCTAGTGGTTGGTCTTAATAGGTCCCATAGCACTGCGGCCTAATTAGGCCTATTGTGCGTCCCACTACTAGTCCTATTCAGCAAGTAGAATTATCCTTTTTACAAAGTCCAAAAGCTTCCTTGCTGACACTTCTTTCAGTTCCTTGGGTTCCAAATAGAGTCTCCCAAGGAGCGCCATTCTGCTACGTGCAAATCCCGGGCACTCGCCCAGGATATGCAGAGAAGTTTCATCCGTCGATTCACATCCTCGGCAGACCGGACTGTCTACATGCTTTAGCTTATGTAGATGTTTCCTAAAGTGACAGTGTCCCGTTATGAGGCCTGTCACTCTCCTGAGCCGGATTTTGTTCAAGCTCAGTAAACCGTTTGCTCTTTCTTTCGAAGGATACTCCATAAGCTCCTTAGAATGGCTATGTCCTGGCCTTGAAGTCCAGTATTTCCTGCGTTCTGCCTCAGTCCATTTGCCCAGAGCCCGCCTGACCACACTGGGAGATGTGCCACAGAAGGGCTCCGGGCCAATGAACTCCATCTCGGATCCCTTCCTAGCAAGTTCATCCGATTTCTCGTTTCCACAAATGCCTTTGTGCCCTGGCATCCAACACAGTCTGACTGTATTATTGGTGGCCAGTTCAGTCAGCATTTGTAAACAATCCCAAACCAGTTTTGAACTTATCTTGTGTGCGCCTAAAGCTTTAATTGCAGCTTGACTATTAGAGAACATATATATGAGTTTACGTTTATATCCTCTACGTACATTCTCTGCCAGACACGCCATTATCGTGAAAAATTCTGCTTGGAATACGGTAGGGAACTCCCCCAGACTGTAGCTTGCACTCCATCTGGGTCCGAGTCCATATATTCCTTCACCCGTCCCTCTGGTCATTTTGGAGCCATCTGTAAACCATACTAGGCTCCACCTTTCCAGTATCACCCTGTATAGTTTGCTTTATAATTAATATATCATGTAAATTATACCGACTTTTTTTAGTAGCATTTTTTTCATTCTCCAGTCACGACTCACCTTTATAAATCATTTATATTTCATGAAGGTAACAGATAAATTAATCTTTTGTTAAAGCTATTATTGTTTCGACATCTGTCGGTATATTTTTAGATCAGAAACTGCAAAGGTGTATATTTATATAGACATTCCACAATTTAATTGCCGTTTTATTTCCTAGGTGCTAAACTATTTCGAATCATAGCCAACGCTTCGACATTTTTTTTACAACTGTTTAATTGAGATTTATAATGGGTTTTGCGTGTTTATATTGTAATTGAAATAAAAAGTAGACGCGGTAAGCTACTGTTTCCTGTATAAAAAGTTAGGTTTTGCTTCCAACATCGACGCTCTAAACTGCAACAACCACGCGTTGGCATCATTATTGCGTGGTTAACGATAAAAAAATTAAATAGGAGAATGAAGTATTTGATATTTTTTTTTCGAATTTTAAGCTACAAATATGGCGATATATACAGTGTTCCGAAACATTATAAGAGACAATATTATGAAGAAAATTAATATTGTAACAAATTGGAAATGTTTACATAGAGACTCGAATGGAAAAATACCTGACGAACTTGGGGTCGTATACAAATTAACTATTATTATAGCAACAACAAAATAGTATAAAATTGTTAATATAAATATTCTGAATATAAAACTAGTAATAATTAAGGATATCACATAGTATAAAAATAATAATTTTAATTTAATTCGCAGGTACAAAATAAATTTTTTATAAAATGCATGACATCGACACTTGTTAACACTCGGTACATTGAGAGAACAGAATTTAAACCTAGAGTGATGTATATCAAATAAAAGCTCAATATCTATGGATGAATCTGGTATACACAGCCTGGAAAGCCGAGTAAATGCATAGAAGATATTTCAATTCAACTTAAGTCATAGTATGAAATTTTTTATCAGTTGTCAAATTAAATAATAATTTTCACAAATGTCAAAACTAAAGTTGGCTTTACAAGTACCTGGAGATGACCTATATAAAAAAACATAAAATAAGGAATATTTTAGTAATTAATTATAGAATTGTATGTTAAAGTAAAAGAACATTTATAAAAAAATTTATAAAAAATGTATTAGTCATAAGGAGTGTTTTGGAAAAGTGGTTTAAAAAAAGGACATCCAAGGACTGGAAATTCTGTGTAGGGACCTTAAGCAAAAATAGGAACAGAATAATCCAGAAAGATGAAAAAACAAAAATTTGTTTATTGGTTACGGCTTGAATTTTTGGAGAATGCAGAGTAGAGAGGCAGCTCCAATAAATGTTAAATTAGCACAAGAAAGAAATAGTCAAGCAAGAAAATTAACCTCACCAGAAAAATTAACAGTTTGTTTGTTCTCAAAGTCAAGAGAAAGAAATTTGCCAACAAAGAAAAAATTTCCGTTACCAGTTGTAAGCAGTCCATAGAGGTTTCCAGTGGCCCCATAAATGGTATGCAAAACATCTACGTAGTTTCCAACAAGGAAAAATGCAAGTTATAAAAAAATAAAGTGCACTATAAACAAAACTGATAGCTATAACCTATAAATGATACTTTTATGTCGCATCAAACCTTAGAAAAAAGATAAAGAATAAACTATAGGACTTACCTGAACAAAAATAAATACAAGACAATCAATCATAGTTTTAAAAACTTCACAAAGTTAACGAGCTCGAACAAAATTATCAAAAGGGACAGCCATGTTTAATTTGAGTTGAATTTAGTCAGTAAATATTAGGAAATTATGCCCCTGTACGATAGGCAAAATGCAATACAAGAACAAGTATTTCAAATTGAATAGATTAAATTAATTAATAGTAAAGTAAATTTTTTTGAATGAATAACAATCCTTGTATTGTATGTAACTGTATTAGAATAGAAAAGGCAACACAATTAATAAAATATTCTTTATTATTGTTATTAAAAATTTTAAAAATTTAGTACCTAGAGAGGAAGATATTCACAATTTTGAGTTAACAAGTTGCAAGTTTTAAGTAAACCCACAAAAATTTGAATAAAGATTGTATTAAAGTTAAAACTCTATTTTTCTGGCGTGTTGCATTGTGCATTAAAAATTATAGAACCGACTCCTGAGATCTCTAATAAAAAAAAACAAGCATCTAACATCAGCTGGCAAGGGATAAGATAGAGTACACAGTGAAACACAAAAACAACAATCTGCAGTTACACAAAATAAAAAAATACACAAACAAAACAAAAAACAATAAACATAACACAACCCAACACAAACCCAAAAATTGGCAAATGAATATTTTACAACAATATTAATGTATAGATTGTTCAAAGTTGAACTCTGAAGATGGTTTTCTCTTAATATTTTCGAAACGTTTAAAGGATATGTACATACAATTTTGCATATGTAAAATTAGTTTATGATCAAAAATCATTTCAGGCTGGTTAAAAGGAGAGCTGTGGGGTAAATATTTTCCGATGTTTTTTTTACAGAAAAATGGATTGTAGTGTCACGTGTAGTCTTTAAAATACTATGGTTTGAGTTGTTAATCCTTAGCTAGGAACCGTTGACCTACCGTTGTTGTTCTCGGGCTAGACTGTGTGGGGGCGTATCCGCTATCAGAACCCTTAAGCTCGCCCTGATTTTAATTTCAGTTCTTGTCGGTTCCAAAGCCTCTACGAACGGAATTGCTGTACCTATACAGGGTGATTCAGTCATAATGTCATTAATTTTAAGGGAAGATAGGGAAAAAAGAGCAATTTTTTATTTTCTATCTTTATTAGGCTTTCCGAATACGTGGTTAAAATTAATGACATTATGACTGAAGCACCCTGTATAACAGAGATGAGTTTGGGAGTCCTTCTAACCTACTACACCACTACAGTAGATATTAATTTCCTTAAAAAAAAAAATATTTTTTCTTCTTTGAGTCGCATTTATGAACACATTTTTAATAGAAACGCAAATAGCGATACATATAATAACAAATATAAATCTATTTTTATCAGAAAGTATGTGTGCAATTTATGCAACGTGTATTTATATTTATGTTTACGAACAAAGCATTTACTACCACCAAAACAATAAATGTTATTTATGGAGTATCTACTTAAATAGTAAATTGAATACAGTTATTTATTGCCGGTAATTACACGTCTTTAGATTCTAAGTTTTTATTTGATGACATATTAATATGTTGAACTTCATACAGATGAGAGCTTTATTATACGGCTACGCGCAAAATGATTAATATGGCAGTATTTTATCTGGATACAATTATTTTTTATTAATGCCTGGGCCGTTCACAAGCAGTTTGAAGATGTTAACAGAAGTATCTACATATGTTGCACATAAAGAATCTTATCAGTACCTATTTTGTTAGCGTTGCTAAGTCAGCAGTACCATCGGCGCCCAATAGTAGTGGATAATTATTTACCTCTTAAGTGTAAATCAACAAAGCACTGGATTTAATCGTAAAATGGTGCCAACGTAAATATCTCACTATAGCAGTTTATTATTATGTTTAAGTTGGTATACAAGATTGATGACTACTGCAAGGAAATATAATTTTCTTATATGCAGCACTTTTGATTCTTTGTAAAGTTCATTAGAATAATTATTATTGTTCAATTTTTTTGTTTTTTTTTTTTTGAGTTCTAGTCTTCTGATGTGATTGTATACCTACACTTCCAAATGCAATAATCCCATATTATGTTAACCTTGATTCTACTAAGACATAATACAATTCCTCATTTGCTCAACATGTAATATTTGATTCATATATTTGAGCTTATAAATTGCACCCCAAATGTTTGTCTGTTATTATTTCAAGATATTCAACAGTATTTCCCTGTTTTATTTGAAAATTTAAACCGTCATATTTGATTTGTAATGTATCAAAATCTGTTTGTTTATTACAAGAAGTTAAATGCAAAGTTTTTTCAGAGTTTCGTGTTCATAAAACAGTGTATCATCCGCAAAAACTGATACCGTTTCCAGTTTAAAATATCATTCATGTACTTATAAAATATAATTGGTCCCAAAACTGTGCCTTGTGGCACACCATACTAAACTGTTACCCCCTGAAACCTAAGTTTTACAATCATTCTGAGTATTTCGAATTTCGTTTTGGCCAAGTCTAGGAATATACATATTGTTAGTGTTTTTTCATCTTATGTTCCTTCATCTTATACTTTCAGCGATTTTTTGCAGACTGGAGGGTTATGGAGTAATTCTGACAACGAATGCTGATCCAGGAGGTAATGTTATGTCGAAAAACATGTGTCACGTGTTAAGATATCGTCACTTCCTAAATTTCTCCATTTTACTGAAGATTTTAAGCGATTTTCTGAAGGTATTCAGCGATTTACGGAAAACTGAAGGATGATGGAGCAAAACCGACTATGGATTCGTGTTCAGGAAACAAAAATACACAGGAAATAATATGCCGCATGTAAAGTTCACATAATTTTTTTTTGTCGGCCGGTGTAATTGTTGCTGTTTACTAGATATTATGGGTGTAATTCTATTCTGGTTGGGGTATTAGTCCGCAGAGTAGTCGTGACATGCAATATCAGTTAGAATTTTTAAAATATTATAAAAATAAGAAACGATTCTATTTTGAGGTTATCAACTGAAATCCGTTTAGTAATGTGCTTTTCACGAAAATTTTCGTTTAGCTTGGAGTCTGACCCAGAGCTGATTCAATTTTTTTAGCCGCATCCGCTCGGTTTCTCTTTCCATCGTGGGCGTCTAATTGGCCACGGCGTTTATTCCAAATTACATTGTTTGCGCGACATTTTCACAAATAAAGGCAGAAACCCGTGAACCAGTGCGGGATCCCTCTAACGAGATTAAGTGACCAGCGTCTCTGAGCTCTTAAAAGATTTACAGCAGCAAAACAATTATCTTTTCCCGTTTTAGTTCTTTGTTGATTAAACTTATGGTTGCGACTATTTGCGGCGTTTACTCATCACCATAAATCATGGTGCCGTGCTACGATATCGCCTTTTGGTAATTAAAAGGGAATTTTTTAGATTGTTTATTGGTTGTTTTGTTGCGCGAGGTGTTTTACCTCTTCAAAGTGAAAAATAAGTAAATTAAATAAATTTCTGTACCGAAGTCTTGTCAGTTGAGTTAGCATTACTTCTTAGCTGTTGCACTAGGTGTTGCGAGTATAATTCAATGCCGGTCGGGGCATATAGCCCGCGGAATAGTTGTTTCTCGCAACACTGGCAATTTGGCATTACTTTGTTGACATTTTAAAATCGCTCTCGTTTTTCCCACTTCAAAAACAAAAAATTGTTGCTCATGAAAAGTTCAGACAAAATTAATCAAATTTTCCAAATAAATTCGTGACTGAAAAAATAAAGCATCACTAAATTGATTTGAAAGCTTACCAAATTCACTTGCTTTCTCTTTATTTTGTAACTCTTGTCTCTTTCATGACTGTCCTTTGTCACTGTGCGTGATATAACATTGCGGAACAACAATTTTTCCGATCAACATCATGACGGCTCATTATCATTTATAAATAGGTAACAGATAGGAATCGATAGTTTCCTTGAAATAGTCAACTCTAAATAATATAAGTGTCTATCGATTACAGATCATACTTGGTTGACATTGCTGAATGATTTAGAATGAATTCGCTGCTTTAAAATGCAACGCCCGTGAAAGAACAATTCAGATATTTTGTAACAAAATGTCCAGTCAATTTAAGGTTCCTAGAGCATTTTTTCAATAATTTGTTTACTGTAAAATAAAGGTCGAACGCGGAAAAATAATTTTTCGAAAATAAAATAGCATCTATAGCGACCTAAATAAATTTGACAATTAAAAATTTGTGACAGTTGTCATGTTGATTGTTACTTACCTGTCACAGCCAACCTAAAATGTGCGAAACAAATGGAAAATCATTTAAGAAATGGGATATGTTTATTCGTAAATAAAATGAAAACCACTAGGTTTAGGTATAGGGAAACTTTAACAAAGTTACACTTAATTTTTGTGCAGAATGCGAGTACGTTAAAAAAAATAAGGGGTTTCTATTTAAAAATTTCGAGTTTTCCACATTTTCTGAACTTCATATTCGATAATTTTTTTTGACCACCCTGTATAAAAATTGGAAAATTTTCATTTCAAATTCGATAAATTAAGTCTTCCTCAACAAAATGTCCAATTTGCACAAAAAAATAAATATACGTTTCCAGAAAAACAAAATTTTGTTGACAGTTTGCATCTGTCAATTTTTGCTTAAAAATCAAAATATCTCGGAAACGGTCAATCCTAAGTATGGAGTGTTTTATATGTTTTCAACTTAAAAATATATGCTCTTTCCAAAAATGCAATAATATAAAGGGGGTCTTATTTAAAATAAGAAAGTTAGTATCGACTTCCGGTATAACCGGAAGTACGATGACCTTGAAAATATTTTAGCTTGGTAGGCCCCACGGTCTGTATCACACCGTCACAATTTCAAAAAATCCTAGCGGTTTCCCAGATATCCTTCGATGGAGTTCGTGATGGTACACCCTGTATTATTTTCGAACTCGCGTTCTTGTTATTTCATGTAATTTAAAAATAGACGGAATTTAAACACACAGATAGGTATATTGAAAACCAGTTGGCGGTCATATTTATTTTAATATAATTATTGCTAATTGGTCGTGTTATTTTTAACTGGTATTTGTGCTTATTTATCAAAGTATCCTTATAAAGTTAACGCAATTAAGCGTGATTAATGACACACACATTCGCAGCAAAATATGTGCATTAAACAATGTGCTGTAATTTCATAATAAACAATTAAAATGTTGAAGGTAATAAAGGTAAGCAGAACGCGCTTGTACCTACCTTATTATAGCAAATCTATTTTTAGCATCTCCTTATTTGTATTAATGATAATTGGAAGGTTAAAAAAACTATTTCGACGTAGACTGTTTTGTTGTCGATTATAAAGCTGAACGCGTGGGCAAATACAGGGCGGACCGAATAATCGCGAATATTTAATTTTTATATGACAAAAATTGAATTATTTAAAATACACATCCATCAGCGGAATATGATAAGTAGAGATCGGAAATGTTAGAGCGGTTGCAATACGGCAGAATTTACTGTAGGTAGGGTTCTCTTTACATAATTTTATTTAAAAAAAAACTAGTTTTGCTTGAACACGACGTAAATTTTCACATTTGTACATGTCTGCCTCTGATATGAAGTTTCGCATCGATCAATTTATTCAATACGTATCTAGCGGCACCCTAATACCTGCCCTGTCGGCCTGGCGTGCCAGTGAACAATCCTGGTTTGATACTTTGCTTGGTCGAGTGTATGGCACATCTTTTTAAGGCAGTCAGTAGCATTGTATATCATGAGAATAGAGCGGCACACAGCTTGACCACAGATTTAGCCTATTTCTGCTACTACAACGCGTTTTGCTGCATACTAGCATAATAATAATAATACTGTCTACTGTTTACTGTTTTACTGTTTACTGTTTAGTAATAATACTGTTTATTTAATTGATTGTCGCCACAAAGTTTCCGATGATTAATGATAATCTGTAATTGTAAAATAGAACGAATAGAACAAAATATACGTGACCACTTACATATTGCATTTTTTATAACGTGAGTTGACCAACAAAAAATATCGGCATTATTTTCTAATTGTACTTGGAAAAATATACAAGGGCTGAAATAAAATTAAAAAGAAGGAAGGAAAAAACTAACTAATAATATAAGATTCATCTGAACAGTCCAAGATTAAAAAATATGAAATGATTTCATAAACCTACGATGTAATCGTAGTGTGTAGACTAAATCTTTGTAATTTCTTATGATGTAACCTAAATTCTTGAATACAGGTGACGCTATAATATCAATATGTGTTAAAGATAAAGACGGCTAAAGATATTTTATGTAATGAGATCTGTGCAGTGTTATATTATCTCAGTTGTAAATAATAGAATCATTCTTTCTAGTCATAATACAATTGGATATTTTGGTATTTAACATTAAATTTGATACCAACTAATAACATCAAATGCATTGTCTAGTCTGTAACAATCTCTAATGGTGTTTATTTCACATATAAATTCGTCGACTGCGTACATTAAATACCGTATGTATTTGTAATTTTGCATGATGTATATAAACAAAGACTAAGGGTCCTAATGTGGAACCTTGAGGCACGTCAGATATTTTACTAGGATTGGAAAAGGGTCAGTAGAGAATCAGTCAGATCAAACATATCTTTGTCAAAAGCCTTAGCGAAGTTGGTATAGATAACATTGATTTGAGTTATTTTGTCTAGTTTTAACTAATGAATTGGGTTTTCTAGGCAAGGTCTGAGCAATGAAGCGCTGTTGCTCACAGGACCAGAGTCATACAACGTGTCATTTCAAATTCGGCTCAATTCGACTTATCGCAACATACAGGCTGTAACGTTGAGTGGGGTCATATTTATACAGAGGCTTCCTTTGGCCTTTAGAAACGCGTATCAATAGTTTATTTCTTCAAATTACTGTCTCCGAATGCGAAACAACAACTCACGCCCTTCGCTTCGTTACGTTTACGCGCACTATCTCCCTTCGCATGCATTGTAGGTTGTCTACAATTCATATATTTGTAGAGTAGTTTCAAAATCTCATGCGCCGCGAAATGCGCGAAAGGTATTCGCATAATTCTTCTAATAAGCACGTTGTGAAAACATTGACTCATAATTAGACCACGTGCCTTATTACAACCAGAAATGAAATAAGGCGCTCGGGCATCAATAAAATCAACTGGCGAACGTTCGTTATATATATTTTTATTGCTTAAATTAAATAATAAATAAAATAATAGGGCATTTTATTATGATATTTGTAATTTTGTAATCGGATCAAAGGCTTGTTTACGCTACGAGAGATTGAGATAGACTGTGAATAATAGATGTAATGTTTTTAGGACGTAGAATAATTTAGGGGACGGTCGAAATTATGTTTCTGCGCATATGAAGGTCAAAGCTCATAAGATTTTGAAACAACTCTAATACATGATTACAGTGACGACGTACACTAGTACTAAAGTGCATTTGAAAAAACAAATTATAACTATTTATAACATAACATTAAAATTACTTTATAATTTACATTTATTTGAGTACTGGTGCCGGTTTTTGTTGCAAAAAGCTTTGCTTGACTTCTGTTAATGGCTGCACTTAAAGTTTAATTCCCAGCTTTATTCAAATATTAACTAAGCTTCTGCCGGTAATCATATTTCAGACTTCTGTTTAATTTTTATGAGAACATGTTTTCCAGGTTTAGTTTTACAACTGTTTTCAAAGGGGTATCTCCCTTTTGTCCACTTGAACACGGAAAGCGTAATTACATTTCCATTATATTCCAGTTGTAATTAGGAGTCGACTAACTACTTCAAAAACCACGCTTTGTAGTGGTGTTTGCAAAGCCATCCGACAGAATTGTTATCATTTGAATCTGCGCGTGCCTTTCTAAAACTCACTGCCCTGTTACGGTTATATACAGGGTGGCCACTTTAGAAAGAATTTCCTGCGCTTTTGAAACAATCGTTTATAAAATTTGTGTCACAGCGGACCAGTGTAATAGTGTCTCATTGTATTTTTCGAGCCAAATTTAGTGACGCCAGCAAACCCTGCCTAACTTGATTAGTTTTCGGTATATGTATAGAGCTATTTTTCGGTCTTGGCCTATTTCTGTTGGCCTCTCTATAAAAAAAAATATCCGACCCTTATAGGACTTTTTCCATAGTGGCATACTCGCTCAGATTTCTTCTTAATTGCATAGTCTAAGCACCAGTTGTGTCACAATATTCTTCAGGAGTAAAGGATGCCATTGATACACTTTTGCATCACAACTGTAAAATAAATCACGCAGATTACGCTTTTCCTGATGAAAATCTACAGTGTTTTTAGGACATCCTGTATATTAAAAATAAATTACCACGTTTGGAAATAAATAACGTTTCCGCTACCATTGGACTTTATTAAAAAATGCGTAAATACGTATTCATGTTTGCATGAAAAAAACATGCCGCTACATAAAAACGTTTTTATTTTACGCATTTATAAAGCTGTCGAGTTATTCATGAAGCTTTTTTCTCTCAACTCCCACGCTAATACTGTATTTTTTTGTTTTCAGGTAAGTGACATGTTTCAAAGTGAGTGCCCAATAGAGCAAATTACATGCAAGGATAAATACGGTAAGAGATGGAAAAAGTGGTGGCTTCAAAGTTTAACAGGTTTCCAGACACACTGAGGTTATTCTGAAAGATACAGAAACAACCAGTTACTTAGATTTCAAATATTTACTAGTATGTTGCGTTTATTTATACAAAACCTTCTCACTTAACTTATTTCCTTCAGTATTTAATTGACTTGTTTGACGTTTCTCATTACCTTTCCAGAACTTTCAGTGAATTGAAAGGAAAGCAAGGTCGTTATTTTCATTATTCCTGGTTATTGCTTTATACTGTTTGAGAAATTTTTAATCTTCGGTGAGAGCAATATTTTCCATTTATTTGAGTAAAACGTACCAAGATTGTTGTTTTGCTTTGTCCGGGAAAGTTAATATTTGGAAGGATCGATACAGCTTCTGGGCGAGTAATATTTTATTATAAATAAAAAACTTTCCGTTCAAAGAATGTCTGTACAGGGTGTTTCGTATAGGAACCGACACAAAGCAGGAGTATGTAGGGGAACCCAAAATGTGGTGATCTAACGCAACTTACCTTTATACTAAGGCTGAGAAATTATAGAAGGACGAATTCTAAGTAAAAATGTTCTATAAGAATTTTTTGTACAGTCAATACTTTTTGAGTTATTTGCGCCTAAACATGTTCGTTTTTGAGCCATTTTTTGCGAATATCTCAGAAACTACAAGTTTTATCAAAAAAGGAGGTAAGCGAAAATGAAGGTAATTAAATAGCAAAGAGATTGCTTTTTATATTTTTGTAGGTGGTATAGAACCCGAGTTATGACTCCCAGAAGTTGAAGTCAATTTAGAAGATAGCTGTAATCGAAACGTTCAACGTCCTGTAGCGGAAAAATTAAAGGTTTTTCGAGGAAAACTTATATAACACTTATTAAAGTACTTGAAAAGACCTTTAAATTGATTGGTGTTAAAAGTCGTTAGCATGAAAACTAATGATGTTACAATCAAACTAAAATGATTGTCTTGATATTTGACGGAAAAAAATTAAACGTATTACTTCTGCAATTTACTTTATTTATATATTAACAGTAGATTCTGGGAATTTGAACGATTTTGGAAGCCTAAATTTAAAAAAATATTTCATTTACGTTTGAATAACATTTTTCAATTTTTTAAAAAATCGCCATTTTTCAAAATATCTCAAAAACTAACAAAGTTATTAAAAAATGATAGAATAAGAAATTGTAGATTTTTTTCTTACTGACAATTTGTATTTTTTAAATTTTTATAGGACAAAATTTGACTGAGATATGACCGTTAGAAGCTCAAAACTAAGCTCCAAGACTGCCTTTCCTGAGCCCTTTTAGCTTACAAATCTAAAAAACAAAGGTCTCAAAAAAACTGCAAATCACAGAACTTAAAGTGCTTTAAATTCCAAAACTGTTTTTTTTTTTGAGTAAACTTATAACTTTAAAATTACAAAAGTTATTGTAAAATAATTAATCGCATCTTTTCGGTAAAATTTTCGGAGCGGGTGGTAAATTACCATCATCTTTGTGTATTTTGGAGCACTTGTGAACTGATTTGAATAAGTATTTTAATAATATACATACACACGCGTATCCGAGTTCATATGTGTATGTGTACATTCGGAAACTGGCCGAGGTATCGAATTTAGGTTGGCAGCATTACTACATGCAATGCAGTGCTTTCATAAATTCAAATCAGTCGACTTTTCGCGGTAACTTTGGCTAAGTAAATGTTGCCAACCTAAGTAGATGGACCACGTACAAGTAGACGACATATGCATACCATTAAAACATCTCAAGCTTTCAATAATAATTTTTTTGTTTACTTTACTATAAGGGATGGTTTTTAATGGTTGCAACTTTGTAATGAGTCGTAAGCTTTCTAATGAATAACAAAAGAAATGCAATACATTGTGAATGCACCAAAAGAATATAACTTTTTTTTTATTTTTTTGGCCATTGAAGGGTAGTTTTTGAGGATTTTTAAAGGTTGAAAAGTAATTAATATTCATAAATTATATTAAAAAACATGAAAGGAATTTTATCCAACATATTTGAACATGAATTGAATCTTTCAAATACGTAAATCTGCGATTTTCGCATTTTTTTCGTACAAGGGTAGTTTTCACCCTCAAATAGAAAAAAAAGCACACATCTAGACAATATAACTTGAAGTGAGGGGTCAGATGATCTTGTATGCAAATTTTCAGAAAAATCCATGCTATCCGAAAAGATTGGGAGCTTTTATCTTATTTTCGCATTCAGTGACTGGACTATAAAGTGAATTTTCTTCTGAAAATTAATGCCTTGATGTAAACTAAACTGATAGAAGTTCATTCGTTTAACCAAATCATTCGGTAGCAATTCTTGCACTTTTTGAATATGATACCGGTGTAGTAGATTAGGGCCGATCACTTGGTGGACAGAAGTGTGCGATATACCAGTTAGTTTGTCGAGATAGAATTCTAGTACTAATATTTGGGGTTATCTTCAATTGTATTCAAAGTAAGTTATTCGTCTTGTGCCCTGATTATAATAGCACGTTCTCGAGTGTTACTGAAAAACTTGCCTGTTTCTCGAGCCCGTCTTTCAACATTGGAAAATGCTTCTCTATGGGGGATTACACGATTTGAAAATCTTCCGATATTTTTCAACATTTCTTGTGTAGTTTCCTTCACAGAAACCTAACACTAATAGAATGTCGACTTGTTTGCTAAATGAAAACTTCTTGGTCATTTTCAAACACTTAGTAAAATTAAATGACTTTGTTTCCTGATCGTCAAGTTTGACGTTTAAAGTCATAGCCAACTTTTGAATTTTCGATTATTTTGAATAACAGCTACAATATTAGTTATTCGTGTTTTTGTTGATAACGACAAAGTTTTTTGGAAACCAACAAGAGTGAGAAAAGTTTTAGAATTAAATTTTCCATAAAATACAGCAATATATTTTTAAGTTCTCTCACATTTTAATGATGCATCATCCTTTATCAACCCTTTAAAATGTTTCAATTAAACTCTTACTTACTGTCGATTAATGTTCTTGGTATACTCACACCATGTACGAAATTTGGTTTTTCTAAGTTCAAGTATAAGTGAGATAGATTTTTTTTGGATAAAGCTTGGAATAAATATAATTCCCTTACCTTCGCTGCAATTCTCAATTTTCTTTTTGAAGCGTGGGCACATTTGTTTTTATTTTTTAGAAACCTTTTCATTATTGTATTGTATTTTGGGTAATAGCATCGTTTTTATAAGTGCAAGTTTATTTCAAAATGTATACATATTGAGATGAAATCAGATTGACAAGAGAATGGTTGAAATGGTTATTACAAAATTTATTATTGATTTGATTATCATGTTATTAAATTGGAGCATAGGCTAAGATATTATCAGAAAAATATAGTTGAAATAAATTAAAATGCAGAATGGGTAGAGATCTAACCAAAGTTAAAATGCCAGAGTTTGATTAAATAGTTATAAAATAAGGTAGAGTAGGAGTTAATAAAAGATATAAAGATCTAAAGACAAGTTTGTACATTAATTAAAAAGATATGTCAGAAATATGTCAAATTTAAAATGGGATCCACAAGGAATTCAGTAGTTACTAGAAATGTCAAATAATATTATAAAATAAGAAATATTTTGAAGTATAAGGTAAAATTGATTGTAAATAAAGTAGAATAGGATGTATAACTGCAAAGGATAAAGTGAAGTGAAGTGAATTGCAAAAGGAAAATGGCACGTTAAATTAAAAAACCAAAAAGGAGATATGTGGAAAGGCCTTTAGAAGAGAAAAAAAATCAAGATGGTAAAAAAAATTATTGATTAGTTACAGAAAAATTTTGTAAAAACGTCAGGTGTTGAGGAAAGAAAATAAAACCCATAGCAAATATAAGTATTTAATGAACGTGTGAGTATAAAAAGAGTCCATTAGAAGAGATCAAGAATATAAAACTACCAAGTGGTGAAGAGGTGACCCAAGAAAAGACAATATAAGCGGAGTACCCATAATCAAGGTCCAGGAAGACAACAAGGACGAGGAATTTCTATAGCAGGTTCCAAGAGGAAAGAAATAAAAGGAATATCAGTAGCAGGATCCAGGAGACCGGTGGTAAATCATAGTAGCAGTAGCAGGGAACAGGAAACCAGCCAGAAAGCGGAGTAGTCGACAGGTTCCTGAAAGGAAGCGAGATAGGATAGACAAGAAGTAAGAAAACCAAGCAAGCAGAGGAAAGGAGAGAAATCAGTCGATAAGTCATTATCAATAATGCTTATAAAAGGTACCTTTCTTTTCCCTTGAGACTTTGTGCACAAATAAAATTAAAAGTAAAATTCGTATACGAAATAGTTGGATATAAATATTTAAAAGAAAAAAGTAGTATATAAAAAAAATTTTGAATATCACTAATTTTATATTACCCAAATATAGATAACTATATCAAACATAATAAAAATTGGCCAATCTTAGTAAAATTATCAATATTAATAATAGAAATAAATAACTAGTGATTAAACAAGAAGTTATAAGAAAATTGTCAATGTCTTGAATGTATGCAACCAGACATATATAAAAAATTTCAGAATAACAGGTGTATCGAGCTAACATCTTGTTTAAAGTTTTAGAAATAGTGTTAATACTTCAAATTATTGACTATTGTGGTGAACGCGGCTTATTGACAAATTTGACACATATATCAAACCAATAATAAATTCATTTATTAACATCCTGTTGTATTTATAGCTGTGATTGTGTGTGGTTTATAGCTGAAGCATTTAGTGCATAGGACCGACTACTGAGAGGAGTCTAGAGCTAGGTAGGGCACAGGTATATAACCACCAGTACAAAAAAAAATCACATTAATATCACAATAAAATTATAATTTTGGCGCTAACATAAACACACTGACACACACATTATCATAACAATATACACCTCTCCGCCTTATTTTCGCACTGAAATGTCGAACTATATTTATGTCTACAAAAATCGTAGAATAGGCTGTATATTTGTCTTAAGAGCTTCCAGAAGTCGTCAAACTCTCACAAATTACCCTCATTCCATGAAGCTATTTGAAATGGAATATTTTTTGCACAAAACACTTTTCCCTTTACTTCAAAATTCAGTTTAATGCGCAAAAGCCCAATTAAACAGAATACATTTATATTTAACTACCGAATAACTTTTTAGATAGATAGTAAAATTAATTTCGATCGTCCAACCGTTAAAACGGTTTTATCAATTTACGGCCCGAATCTCCTCTCAAAGATTCCCCATTATCCGTAAATCCCCCAAAGCTCCACGTTAAGGCCCCAGCCGGGGGATATAAAAATATTTATTAAGTTAATCCGAGTGGAAATTACATTTACGATGAGTCAAACAGACTCTGATTAGCCCACGTGCCTTAGAAAAATGAAATTGTCAGTCCTTGTTTGTATCAGCGCAAGGAAAGGTCTGTTAGTGAAGGATTTTATGAGGCGGTCCGTGAAATATACGCTTTTTTAATGACTTACACAAGCGTGTATCTCTGCGGACGACAACTGGATCTTGCGTTAGATAAGCAACGCATCTCTGCGGATTTTGTCTTGAGACAAGGGTAATCTCTAATACAGTGCCTCAAATTGGAAAGGGAGAGATACTTTTCATATACTTGCGCATCCTTTTAATCTTTGAGGTTAATATTGCCTAAACTTAATTGACTCTGCTGTGTCCATTTCATGTTTGTAGAATTTTGTTCAGGGCTTATAGTCTGCAGGGTAGTTGGTTCCTATAATATCACCAATCGGTTCGACTAGTTTGCGATAGATCGTATTTTTTTAGTACCTGGAACTAAATTATTGTAAGTCGGTCTATACAGGGTGGCCAAATGAAAACGAAACAGAGCCATTTTCAGGAACTGCGTCAAGATTGTAGAAAAACGACGATTTTAGATTAAAGGGGGACATTCTTTGCTGGTATTTTTGACGGAATTATAAAATTTAAAGTCTGTTGTAAAGAGAATTGTAAGAGCGTTCAAAAGAAATATTACTCAACCCCCGATGCCATTTAAATATTTTGGGGTGATGCTTACCCTTGCTTGGGGGTGAGAGTAGCGGAGTCAAAAATACCAGCAAAGTATGTCCCCCATTAATCTAAAATCGACGGGTCTGAGCGTTTTTCTACAATCTTGACGCAGTTCCTAAAGATGGCTCTGTTTCGTTTTCATTTGGCCACCCTGTATATTTTTGAGATATCTGACAAAATTGTGAATTTTCTGATAATTAATTTACTCTTAAAAGCATCACTTTTTTATAAACTTAAAAACGAGGAATTGGTAGTTTCCCTTTATAGTCATAATTGAACTGGAATCATGAACACGGAATTGTTAATAGATTTTCAATAACGTTACAAAATTGAGTTTTTCGAAAACTGTCATCAAAAATCGACGTATTCGTTAAATTTTCAGTTGACAAAGCGAGTCTTTTTTGTTACCCAGCTGCAAAATACTTTTGTCCTAGAACGCCAAAGTCTTTTTCGTTCTAGAACATAAAGCTTGGAAACTTATTTAATGTGTACTTTCCGAAGGCCTCTGGCCCGAAGGATATACAATATCATAAGGCATTTTTATCCTGTAACACCCATTCATCGTTTTAATGTCCTAGTCTGTTATTTAATTTTATTTTTTTACATATTGCTGGTATAACATTTATTTGAATTTTAATCTATAGTTAGTTGTCGTTGCTATAACTGAATTAATTTATTGTCACGGTAATGTATTTTTAATTATCCCTAGGGTTGTACATAATACCCTTTGACGTTTTTTCTCATTTAGTGTACCTCAAATTAGGGCGACTATTACAAAAAGGACACTAAAAGTATTTTTGTCGTATCGAATTTTAATTTCAGACACAAAATTAGCAATTCCGTTCTAATTTCGTGATTTATTGACCGGGGACAAACAGCGTTCAAAATCCCCGTTCATTTTTCGCAAAACGCACGAAATTGCGAAACTGTGAAAGCAATTTTACAGCTCGCAGTATTTCCATTTAAATGGATTTACGCAATGCATTCCCCAAATATAAAGCGGCTTTCAAACAATGCGTTTTGATTGAATGCCATGATAGCGTTACATGTTACATGATATTCTGACTAATTTCAATAAATTGATGTTCAAATTGGTATTGGCCCCGGTGCTCCAGTGTAAAGTCAATAATGTGAATCAGTCGCATTAATGGATGTTTAATAATGCTGCACTATACAAATTAAAAAAGCGTAATTTAAAATAAATTTAATAAAATGAAGCTGTAACACATTCAACCATTCTCGTTTCGCTGTTGTCATATCATATCAGGTGGATTATTATGTAGTTCACCTAAACTACGCCAATGTCAGTGGTGATTGGCACTCATATTCACAAACTAAACACAGTGCTTTGAAAAATGGTAAATACTTTTTATTAAAAACTTAAAATGGTTTTAAAAATGTGATTTTTAGGCGTTTTATTTTTTTATGTACATTTTATAAAACTAAAAGAAACTATTTGAAACCAGATTAGTTTTACCTATTTTAGACATTCTACTACTAGTAAATATTAAATAAATCATACAAAAATATACATTTTTTAAACACTCAAAAGTTTTTTTTGTTTGTTTCTTTGTCCTCATTAACATTAAAAAGATATAATGACTATAAAATGTCGCAAAGTCTTAGGAAAACAATCATTTTTATAAAATCATTTTCCATTGAAACTTATCTCTCTGTTACTCCATTTGTTTCATACAGTTGTTTTAAAATTTCAACCTTTACATCGCTGGGATACTGCAGTTTCTATCGTCATCGGAATGTATTCTATCCGCGTTGTGCACATTGCGCCCTTTTCCACGTAGCCCCAGGCGGTTTCGAATACTGAAATCCGTTTTTAGAATTAACGTTTTTGCGATAGCGTTTACATTAGTTTTTCAAGTTGAGTTGAGTTGTATTATGGTGAAGCATTTGTGTTGTGGTGAAGTAAAACGACATTTGTGTTAGTTCATAGAAACCCAAATGTGTTTTACACGTCGGTGGACAAAACTTTGAACAGTTGTTGTAATATTAGGTATGTCAAATAAATTATTTTATTAATTGAAACCACTAATTCATTTTATTAATTAATAATAACAATATCGGAAAAAGCAGTTGAATTTGCTGATATAAAATAAGTGTTACAATATTTTATTTATTTCTTTCTTTAGGAAATTCTTTTAATTTGTTGTCCGTTCATTTTTTACTACACTTTGCCGCCGTGCCGGTCGCCGACAGTATGCTTTGCCTTGCGCAAAATCGGGTTTTACAGTGAACCAGTCTCCAGTGTCGTGCACAAGTGTATTTTCAATCATTTTCGAACTGCCTTTTGGATTTTTTTACTAAATTGTATTCTTAAGAGTTCCCTATACATTCAATTTTTTTTGATAAGTTCTGAATCACCCTGATTACTGAAATGTTCGCTTTTTGTTTTTTTTGTAAATGAGCAGCGGGTAATGCATTATTTTATTTAACAATTTCAAAAAGATGCTCAAAGTTCAGTGGTTTTTCAAATATCGCCATGTATAGGTGGCGACACAATCAACATAATTTTATATTATAACAATCTCAAATGAAAAATTCTTATTCTACTGAAACCAAATTTACCAACTAATTTAAAACAAAGTTACAGGCGCTTTTTCAAATAATGTCTCCCCTCCCTTTTATTTCATTACTTACATGAAAAGCTGACGATTACAGTGAACACATTTTGGCAACTCAATAGGTATAAGTACATTTTTGGAAAAAACAATTCAACAATAATTTTCAATAATTACTCTTATCTATTTTTACTAAGAAAATAATTTTCTCACCGTCCTGCAATGTACTCATCCTGAGATATGGCCGACGTCCTCTCGTATTTGGACATCCGGTACATTGCTCCTTTCTTTCACTATTTATAGAAATCACAACTCTTCGCCAAACCTTCCTACACATGTACTTGAATTGTGGTTTTATTCTCCACCAAACATACCCTGAGAAAGCTGTCTTGCGGTGCCCCCGAGCCTACAAAATCCTTCCAGAAATCCCACAATTATCCCTGTCGAACTCTTGACTTAGTTGATCCGTCATTAGTTTGATTAATGGCCCTTTTAAACAACTTTCTCGAACTGCTTTCGTGCCACGAGATCTCTGCTTCCATCCTTGTGATTTATTTTCCTTTTCCTAACATACATATTTATTGTTAACCATCATTTAATCCTCGAGCAAAGAACGACTTCATGTGTTCTGTTTCGATGTTTTTATGTTCTAATATTGCAAACATCCCACTTCTGATAATGATCAGGAATGGGATATTAGCTTGTTGTCTTTAATTCGAATTAACGACACTTTTTACGAATTTTAATGTTCGTGATATTTTGGGATCAATGAGCAGGTCATGGTCCTCTGTTTAAACAGCATAAGAAAGAGCAAACAAGAAGTATGTGGATGGATGAAATGGAATTAATGGAAGATAAATAATTTTAGATATTTTACTGGTAACGCTGCAAGGAAACTAATAGCTTTTAAATTGTTCCGCGCCCGTCACTTAATTCCACTAATTATTATGTACGATACAGTTTAAGGAACATGTATTTAAATTGGATAACGACTTTTATGAATGTATTAGTAACATTCTGACCCACTGGTTATATCGATCAATATTATTAAGACATCAACGAATTTGTTTTAATTTTTTATGGTACCGAGTAACACTAAATTAAATGAGTCGTTAGGTGAATGCCTATAGAACACATCATCTATGTAAATATGAAACACTTGTAAATTAAAGTTAACAAATACCATAATTTCTTTTTGTTATGTACACTGATAGGTAATTTTGTTTTGCTCTGCGGTCTTGGTGGCAGTGCCAATAATGACCAATGGTAACTGCTCACAAGTTGTTTGAATAATATAATTAATTTAAAAAATAATAAAGTAGAAATTTCCAAGTGGAATTCTATATTTTTCAACTTTAATAGGATTTTAATTGCAAAGTGGTAATTTCATTTCCATTTTCTGTAAAGCCCAGTTGAATTATTAATTTGGCAACCACTAGGCATACCCGAACATTCATTTTTTAATAGCGGCTTAGGCCTTAATGGCCAGGTCTGAATTTTAAATATTTAAAACAAACGAGGGCCGGAAGAAGAAGTGTAGGGACGTTAATGCATTTACGGTTTGAAACTAGGATTTAAATAATTCTTGCAGGTAATTTTCAGCAACCAAAACGGTAAGTTCCGTTGGTGATTTACTGACAAATTAAAATTTAGATTGGACAGGGTAACGGGATTATATTTTCGTTTTATTGGCAATTGAGCGAGGTACATGCAGTTTGTTAGTGTCTCAAGTTTGCCTTCCACTATTTGTTTAAAGGACTTTCGAGAGCAATTTGTGAAATTAAACTTAGATCCATACTTACTTAAGATAATGTAAAAGATTAATATCTTCAGCAAGAAAAGTTCTTGTATTTAAAAAGAAAAGATTCGTTAATTAATTTATTACGGATTTTATCAAATTGGAAAACTAGAAAATAATAATAATATAAAACAACATAAATAACAACAGACAATCGCTCAGAAAATAATCAATAACACAATTAAAATGAAATACAGTTACCTAACATTAATCAAATATTTAAAATAAAAATCCTCAACTATAAACTATAAAATCAGCTGTCCACTCAATAGATATGATTTAAACTATACTTGAATTTCTTAATATTAAAAATTTTAAAATTGTCAGGAAAAGAATTGTATAAAGTGATATTATTATAAGTAAAACATCTTTTAAATAGGGCACTACGATGATGTGACATTGTAAATGTATTTTTAAATCGGATATTCCTCGAATGAATAATAATAAGAAGGAATGGTTAAAATGTTATTTTTTTATAAAAGATTGCCAAGATGGTGACGTCGACGATTCTCCATGTTGAGCCACTTGATTTCTACAATTTTGTGAGAAATATGATCAAATTTTCTTAATCCATGTACAAGTCGACAACATGAATTTTAAACTTTTTGAATTCAATTTTTTTCTTGTACACTAAGGCATGGACCATAGACATAATCACAGTAATTAAAATAGGAGAGAACAAGTGACACACATAATATAATTTTAAGTTTTTTCTTCAGGATATGACGACTACTATAAATTAATCTAAGCGAAGAATAAGATTTTTGGAATAATGTTCCACATGCTGATTGAGTCGTAAGTTACTGTCAAGAGTCACTCCCAGATTGTTTACACTGTCAGTAATAGGAATTGGAATACCATCAATTATACCTAATATTAAAGTTGAGTCTTAATATTTGAACCTTTTTCTTAGTACCAAAAAAAATTATTTTTGATTTGCTAGAATTGCCTTACAGTTTGTAACTCAGAGCTGACAATATTGCATGCTTGATCCAGATCATTAATATCAAAATGATAATATAATTGAGTATCATCAGCATAAGCTTGTACTTTACATTGTTGAATTGATTCTAAAATGGAAGCAGTGTAAATTATAAAAAGTAAGGGACCCAAAATTGACCCCTGGTGTACACCAGAAAGCATTTCTAAACTATTAGATAAAATGTTATTAACACATACCTGTTGAGATCTTCCATGTAAATACGAATTAATAAGATCTAAAGTCGGTTTATCAAACCCATAGTACTTCAGTTTAGAACAAAGAAGTTTATAATTAATTGTGTCAAAAGCTTTAGAGAAGTCCAATATAACTAAAGCACTAACTAGTCCCCTGTCCTGTGCTTTTATTAAATCATCAGTGACAGTAATTAGAGCAGTTGAGGTACTATACCCTTTCCAGGAGCCACATTGCGATTGAGGTAAAAGACTATTATTTACAAAATAGACATAAATTTGATTATATAACAATCTTTCAAAAATTTTGGAAAGCGCAGGTAATATACTAATTACTGTAAGATCAGAGAACGATTCTGGATTTTTTTTTTTTTTGGGTATAGGCAAGTCGATTGCCTTTTTCCACAAACAAGGAAAGTATTGTTTCTCAATACAGCAATTAATTATATGAGTAACATACAGATCAATAAATGGACTACAGTATTTTAACATAGTGGGAGATATATTATCAACACCAAATGCTTCAGTTTTGATACTATTAATAATGGTATGAATCTCATTAACAGTAGCCAAAGCAAATTTGAAAGATAGATTAATATCACATTGTCATAAAAATTAATTTGGTCATCACAATTATTAGAGATATAAATGTCTAGAAATTTAATATATTTAAAATACCTTCCTATGGAATGTCATAGGTCAAAATTTATAGAAGATGACATACTTTATAAGAAAGAGATTAGTTGCATATTTTATGTAAAAAAGTGTTTTTAATAAATATCGTGTTTTCAGTGAGAATTAACGGTTTTGAAATACTTATAAAGATTTCTGAAAATTTTTTATTTCTGAAATCTTTATATTTCTTAACCGTTAATTTTCACTGAAATCACGATATCATGTAACGGATTCCCATGCGAAGGTCAAGTTGGATACACAATTCGGAGATTGTGATGATGTTTATTCAACAAGACCAGCGCAGCAATCAGGCCCCGGGTTTCTAAACATTAACCTATATATATGAATAAGCTGATGTATCAAGTTTTAGCAATAGGATAAAACGATTGGAATATATTAATTCGATACCAACTGTGAAGTAAGCTTGGTCGTGTTCTTGTTACTTTTCAATAAAATCTAAATAAAATAGTTTCTGACTTGAATTTACTTCAAGCAGCGGTGGGATATTATCCCGTGTGCCATAGTGATTTAAAAACAATTATTAGTAATTAAAATATTAAGAATAGTTGCTATTATTATGGAACAACGCACGAGTCGTTTTGTGAACGAACGTGAAGGGGCGTCCGCACCGGAAAGCAGTGATCGGTCGACAACACCTAAGTTACCGGGCCCATATCGGGTGTGTACTGAAAGATATATGACTGGCTAATAAACTTGGTGTTCCACTACAACCGTGTTCAACGTTCAACTGTTATTTGAGGATACGGTAACGCCGTCACCAGAGCGATTGGAAAATGCAATTTGGAGATGACAGTTGATCTTGCGAAATGCAATGTAGAAGCACTAGTTGTAGAAGATAACGTTCAGAATGTGGATGTCATGATAGGACAGCCTTTCATCAACACCAGTGGCGTAACTACAGTGATCAAGGGGAGTACGGTCCGTTTGGTTGACGACAATGTTCTCCCATTACCAGAGGTGGAAGAACTCCCTCCTAAGAAACTTAGCTTAAGGGCAAAACATGCTTTCGTCCTACCGCCCAGGAATATAGGCCATATTCAAGTAGAGGGTACAGTGGAAGGATATTCAGGTGACGTATATGTAGAAGCGCAGGTCAGGCCTGAACCAGGTAAAGAGAATATTCTTATTAGATGTATAACGACCAGTAATAACGGTTTCATTTCTTTGTTGAATATGTCATCATCACCTATAAAAATCAGTAGAAACCAGATAGTAGCTCGGGGGGTACCTTGTGAAGAAGAGAATTTTTGTGTAGATGAGTTCGATGTTGCAAATGTATATCAAACAAAATTGTTCCAACCTTTCGAAATGAATCAAATTGAAAAAGAAAACAGGAGATATGCGTTTATGCGTCGATTACCGTGCTCTCAACGCAAAAACAATTAAGAATAGTTATCCCTTCCCTCATTTAAACGATTGCTTAGAACAACTGCGTAATTGTACAGTATTCACTAGTCTCGATATGGCGAGCGGATATCACCAAATTCAAATGGATGACGAATCCATACCAAAAACAGCGTTTGTAACCCTGATCACCATCTAGAATATTTAAAAATGCCCTTCGGGCTTACCTCTGCTCCTTCTAAATGATCAAACAAGTTTTGGGTTCATTATCGGTAGTTGTTTTTATGGATGATATTCTTATCCCCACGGATAACGTTGAGACCGGTTTTAAAATTTTAGAGCAAGTATTGCACACTTTTCGTAACGCCAATTTAACCTTAAAATTAGCAAAATGCCAGTTCTTTATGTCAAAAATCGATTATTTAGGTCACGAAATTAGTAGCAGTGGCATTAGGCCAAATTAAAAATCAATCTGTCAAACAGGTAACTCAATTTAAACTGTTGGGTGTATTTATTGATCACGCCCTAAATTGGCGAGCACATGTAAATAAGGTTTGCGGTAAATGTGCATCCAGTTGTTATGCTTTAAATCGCTTACGTCAGATATCTGGTATTAAAGCTGTTGAAACTTTCTATTTTTCAAATTTTGAAAGTCACCTCAGATATGGTCTAGTTTTTTTTGGGGAAATTTTTCTCTTGCAAGTAGAGTTTTCATTCTCCAAAAAAAGGGCTATTCGTTTTACTTTTAGACTAAAATATAGAGTCTTGTAAACCAACATTTGTAAAGGAAAACATATTAACGTTACCATGTCTTTATATTTTTGAAATTTTAATGTTTGTTAAAAGAAATTTGTCTGAATTTGTTTTTCCAAAATTTTCATCATGAATATCCTACACGACATGGTTTTAATTTGAGACACCCAGTGCATAGGCTGGAATTATATAAATCGAATCCTTACTATATGGGCACCGTTATATACAACAAACTTAATATCTCTATAAAAAAAAATATCGTTGGTTTCAATGCTTTTTCTAAGGCAGTAAAAGAGTTTTTAATTAAACAGGGTTTTTATTCTATTGATGAATATTTGAACTGCGATTAACATGTTTTGTTTGTTTTTTTTTCTTTTTATCTATGTAAAATTTATATGTTCTTTTGACGCGTCCTATATCATTTTATATGATCTTTTGGATTAATAAATGCTTACTTACTTACTTACTAATTGTAGAACAATAAAAGCAGTACAAGAATTTCCTAAACCAATCAATGCCCATCAAATTCGTTAATTTATTGGATTAACCAGTTTTTTTTTAGAAAATTTACTCACAATTACGCTCTTATTGCCAAACCTCTGACAGCGTTAACAAAGAAAAATGTGGATTTTGTTTGGGGTATAGATCAAGAAAATGCGTTTAATATTTTAAAGAAAAAATTGGTGGAACGCCCAATTTTGGCAGTGTACGATTGTCAAGCTGTTACAGAATTACATAGCGACGCATCGAAACTTAGGTTAGGTGGTATACTACTACAAATTCAAACAGATAACACTTTGCGACCGGTAATGTACTTTAGTCGACAGACTACGAAAGAAGAACAACGGTATTCTTCTTATGAATTGGAAACACCTACCGTAATTGCAGCTTTAAGGCATTTTCGAATTTATTTAATAGGGCTCAAATTCCAAATTATTACAGATTGTAACGCACTACGTGCGACATTTGCAAAAAGAGATTTAATTCCGCGTATCGGACGGTGGTGGATGCTTACGCTTGAATATGATTTTACTATACAATATCGTTCCGGTACTAACATGCAACATGTAGACGCACTTTCGCGGAACCCAGTAGAAACGGGTGAAGACAGTCTTACTTACGAAGCCTATACTATTAATATCACAGAAGAAGACTGGATTCTAACAGCCCAACTGCAAGACGAAAGGTCAAAATATATAAATGACATATTATCGCGAACACCCTCAGATAACGACGAACGCGAAATCCACAAAAATTTCGTGTTGAAAAACGGTAAAATATATCGAAAAACGGTGTCAGGGTTACGTTGGTTAGTACCCAAGTGTGCACGACGACAAGTTACCGTGTATTGTCACGACCTAATAGGACACTACGGTTTCAATAAAACTTTTGATACAATAGCAAAACAATATTGGTTCCCTAAAATGCGCAAATACGTAAAAAATTATATAACAGGTTGTTTACCATGCCTTTATAATAAAGAAACGGGTACAAAAAAACCGGGTTATTTACATCCTATACCGAAGGTCAGTGAACCCATGGATACCCTTCATATTGACCATTTAGGGCCATTTGTTCCAAGTAAACACAAGAACACGTATATCATAGCTGCTGTTGATAGTTTTACAAAATTTGTCTTTATAAAAGCTGTACAGAGTACAAAATCACAGCCGGTTATCAAATTTTTAGACGATATATTTGATACTTTTGGAACAGTGAGACGAATAATTTGTGATAGAGGCTCTTGTTTTACGAGTAAGGCCTTTGTAGAGTTTTGCAGTAGCTATAATATTAAATTAATACATAACGCAACTGCCACTCCAAGGGCAAATGGACAAGTCGAAAAGTATAATAAAACCATTTTAACAGCATTAACCACCATGGTAAATGACGAAACACGATGGGACGAATTAATTCACCGTGTGCGGTGGGGCCTTAACTGTACGATAAATCAAACGACAGGTAAGAGTCCATTTGAGGTATTTTTTGGGTTTCAGCCAAGGGGAAAACATGATTCTGCTCTGCGTAATGCGGTTGACGTAGAACAGGACCATGTTGATATAACTGAATTACGTCAGCAAGTTCAAGAGAAAATAAACTCTGCTCAATTAAAGCAAAAAGAATATTTTGACAAGAAAAGGTTGAGACCCACAGAGTACCGAGTTGGGGATACGGTAATGATTAAAACGCAAATAAATAATAACGATGGTAAAAGTAGAAAGTTAATGCCGAAATATTCTGGCCCATTTGTAATTAAAGCCATCTTACCTAACGATAGATATGTAATCGAGGATATGCCTGGAGCAACGCGCTCACAAAAACATTATAATGGAGTATGTTCCATAGATAAAATGAAATTGTATAAAATACAGTCAATAGACGAAACTAGTAGCGATTCAAATGATGATGATGAAGTAAATAAAGAAATGTAATTGATTTAAAAGAATATACGACATGTAAAGACAGTAATTTACTTTGTTTAATAATCGAAAACACGTAAACATATACTAGACATATATATGTGTATATATTAGACATATAAGACGTATTGAATGAAGGAAGTGAGACATGTCCGAATGTTTACAGTGCACTGAGTGATGTGATATATGTATATTTATGTGAACGATAAAGTATGAGAGTAAGCTTACTATGTGATTACGATAACAATTTTCAGAGAACTTTAAGACGTATATTAGGCATACCTTCAACGAACGAGACCTACGGGGTCTACACGAAATAAATTGACCTACGGGGTCTACATGAAATAAATTGACCTACGGGGTCTATACGAAATAAATTGACCGACGTGGTCTACACAAAATAAATTGACCGACGGGGTCCTATATGTCGCATGTTTGAATTACAAAAGATTTGATTTTACAGGGAAAACATCTACGAGGACGTAGATACATGGTAGCCTGGCCGAAACTGTAACGGATTCCCATGCGAAGGTCAAGTTGGATACACAATTCGGAGATTGTGATGATGTTTATTCAACAAGACCAGCGCAGCAATCAGGCCCCGGGTTTCTAAACATTAACCTATATATATGAATAAGCTGATGTATCAAGTTTTAGCAATAGGATAAAACGATTGGAATATATTAATTCGATACCAACTGTGAAGTAAGCTTGGTCGTGTTCTTGTTACTTTTCAATAAAATCTAAATAAAATAGTTTCTGACTTGAATTTACTTCAATCATCACTTTCTTTTTTATCCTAATATTTGCAATACCTACATAAGGTGTAAGTATTTAATGAAGGCCAAATATTACCAGATAATTTGAAAATGTAATAATTTGGCTGAAGTTGCTTCATTCCAAAATTTATTTCGAAAAAATCATGGCAAATGAAGTAAAACTCAATAATAATAATAATAATA
>NW_019416736.1:1386049-1426206 GCF_000390285.2 Anoplophora glabripennis
ATGTAATTAAAAAAGAAAAAATGGGTCGATCAAGTACATTACCAAAAAAAGCCACAACAAGTTCTAAAAGGAAGAGTACAAGTGTTGGCAAATCTATGCCAAAGGTGACGCCGGAGGAACGTCAGCTCCTTCAGTATTTCCAACAACCGCTTGTCAGCCAAGGTTGTTATACCACGACGATTGATAGTGCTATGGATGCAATAATTCCATCCGATGAAATTTTGTCAAGGGCATTGTCGAACATGGGGGACAACACAATCATGGATTTGTCCCCAATCAGTGAATTTTTATTACCAAACTCTCCACCGGTGAAGAAGATGGCAACATCTAAAAAATCTGTTGGGTCTTCGAACCGCGGGGAGAATCAGAAAAAAGGAATCGCTTCGAAGGGTAGCACATCACGATTGCGGCAGTTGTTGCAACAACCTGCTGTTGAAGTAACGGTACCACAAGCAGAAGCTCTACCACCACAGCCGCCAATTCTCCGGTCAGAACCCCAGGAAATCATGTCAACGTTTGACGATGTGGTTGCATCCATAGAAGTTTCCATAACACCACCTCTGAAAGTTCCCCAGGAAATGGCGTCCAACCAAGTGGAAGAAGAAGAAGAAGAAGAAGAAGAAGGATAATAATAATAATAATAATAATATTATCTCTACTCCTATAAGTCGGAGACTTGTGCGGGAGTGGGGGCGGCATATTATTATTAGGCAGGCCGCGTTTGCGCCCAGGAACGACTTATGTTGGTAGGCCCTAACCACCATTCAGTGCAGGAATGAGGGAAACCTGGAAAACCTCATTAATTAGGGGGTGGTCAAATGCCAACCGATGTCAATCTCACTTGACCCAAGCCAACATTCTTCCACCCTACCATGCCTGCACAGAGGGTGCCAATCCTCCGTACAAGCATAGCTAATCTACGGTCTACCGGCCGCGGGATTCGAAACCCGGGCAGATAGCACACATCGATTTAAGTACTGACGCCTTAAACCGTGCGGCTATTGACCGCTAATAATAATAGAATATACTTTTTATAAATATTAAATTTTATAATAAAAAAAAGTAAAAACGTATTTATTTATTATAAATAAGTATTCTCTTGTTGTATTTATTTTAACCACCCGTCTGAATATAATCATTTATGTTTGGTTGTCTCATTTTATTGACTGTATATAGAGTTGTTTGTTATTGCCTTATTAGCAATTCACGTCATGCAGAATTGAAACGTCATAAATATTCAACGCTGGCGCTCAAATCATACAAATTACAATTACATCTCGCAGCTTTGCGTACCGGGAAATTATAATATTTCGTATTCAGCCCGAATTTTCAACGAATGAAATATAAAAATGTAACTGCTTTAGTTTTCCTAACACCCTTTGCCACGGTGCATAAACAGTACATAAAATATGGACTATATGCACCTCTAATAAAAATTAGGCATCTCTTTGGCAATTGATAAGTGAAAATTATCGTATTCGTGCATCAAATTAACTAATACACAAATCTCACAAAAAAAAGAAAAGTGGTATGTTCCAAAGACTAGATCTGTGTATCCTTATGCATTTTGATACGTGATTCGATTCCGGATTCAGAATTGCTCCATCACCCCCCCAGTTTTTCTAAATCGTCGCAAAATCCCACTCAGGGGATATAGCATTTAGAACAATTGGAAAAAGAGAATGGGAGTAACTGCAGCACCATATCTGCATGTATTTTGAGATGCTGAAGCCGAATGCGAAGTTGAAATTACTCTATCACCCTCCATGGAGAGGTGGAAGTAGAATATTTGAAGGATCAACCGTTAGTTCGTGGACGATGTTTTTCAACCTTGGATGGAAATCTGTACTTTTTGGCCTTACCTTCTGTTCATAGTGGTTTTTTCGGTCTCTAATATCCCATAGATATAAGAAACAGGGATGAAAGATGAAGTCTCCTCTTGTTTTGAAAAGTATAAATTTCCATATTTTCTGTATTTTCACGATTAAGAAAAAATGGAGGATTCGGATACAGTAAAAAATACATAAAGATACATGGGTCTAATCTTTGGAACAGACCACTTCTCTTTTTTGTGGGCCTGTGTAATAAAAAGAATCATTCGGTAGGCAATTTCAGTTTCAGCAACCCAAGGATTAGGGTTGCAGGTTTCTTTCCAATTAAGGGTTACATTAAAAAATTGTCTGAATAGAGTGTGTATTTCTGAATCCCGCTGGTAACCTTAGTTTCCAAATGAATTTTTTATAATAAGGGTCTAGTGCGTGTAACTGTACAGGGTAGGAAAGTACCGATGGTCTATCTGAAGTTACGTGAGAGCGATAAAGTAAGCCATAGAAATCCATGCGATAGAGAAGGATGTCTATAATGAAGGCGTCTCATAGTCACCGCCCGTTTCGCCCTTCCACAAATAAGATCCACTTCTTATTTCTGGAAGAGCGAAATGGGCGGTGACTATTAGACGCCTACACTATACCCATCCTTATCTATCACATGGATTTCTATGGCTTACTTTATCGCTCTCACGTAACTTCAGATAGACCATCGGTACTTTCCTACCCTGTATAATCAATCGATCACATTATATTAATGTTCGGTCGGCTGCCTCGACCCAAAGAAGGAATATCGGGTTATAAATATTTGAGTAATCCTTAAATATAATCGTTGTTATTTGCGCTCCAATTACATCGGAAAAGGTCAAGCTTTTGCGTTTTTAACACATGTGGCTGTTCCATACCTCAATGTCCCTCAATATTGCCCCTTCCAGTTAAAAAATTACATTTTTTAATCTAAAGGGAATTATTTTGAAGTATTGTGTAGACCTTAAAAGGTACTTGAAAGTTTAATATTTGCACCTGTATTCATCAATAAACCTTCCAAGAACAAGTCTACCGTACTGCACCTTAGTTAGCTATTTTATTTATCTGCAAATATTATAACATCAGTGCAAAACTGACAGGAGGTGTTGCTGTATAGCGTACATAGATTACCGACTATTACCTGCATTTACATTATTGACCTAACAAATAATATTGCTCAGCTTATGTTACATCATGTTATTCAAGCATGACACGATAGTTATTGGATAAATATAATTGAATTGTCGCATGATAATAATTTGTATATTTATAGTGTGGTAAATCTGGATTTAATATTGCTGTTGGTTTTTGTACGTACCATTTTAATGTAATTTCAGGATAACTTTATAAAGTAAACGAATTTTTTGCATAAAAGAACGTGCTAAAATTTTAAAATTTGCCCTTCTGAGGGACAAACAGTTTGTTCCTAAAAAGTAATAACTAATTATGTGAAATATACTGCGAAAATTGTCGGTCATAAGATGCTAATAAATATAAATGGAATATTTACTATTTTAGGAATAGTTACAGAATAATGTTAAGCATAAAATTTAAGCTTCCGATATTTCAGTAAGTAACAGTAAGAACCAAAGAAGATTAATATTCCAAAAAAACATCAGTATTTCTCTGGTATTTGAGATTAACTTATATTTCGTATAAAAAGAATAGTACTGTCATTGTATAGATCAGTGGTTCTTAAACAATAATCAGTGGAATTTCGTCTGCATGAATTATATGGAAGCAGATCGATATAAATCAAGTTACCGTACTATAATTTCGTTATCCCAAATTCTACCAACAAAGAAAATATAATGAATAATGTTTAAATTACAAAATAAGTCTATGTTCATCTTGCTATCTCAAAAACCTTGTAAACCAGATTTCATTGAAATGTCTAAAAAGATTTATGGTAAAAAAATCCTCTTTCAAAATCTGTAACGTTTTAAGGAAATAATAGTAATTTTACGAAGGTAAGTTGATCTAAATCGGTTTCGTGTCTTTAAAAAATTTGAGGTTCTCTCATTTACGTCATCAAATTCATGCATCTTTTATTCCATAGCAAGTTTTTTGCATTAATGGTTTGACGTTATGCACGTTGGTATTTTTTACAAAAAATCCAATAAACAGTTGTAACAAAGTTGGTCAAATATAATTTCTTTTGCATTTATTCCATTGAAAATATTTGGTATTGTATTCTTGCCTTATAGTTCACGTTCTTCGTTGTTGTTTCCATCTATTTCCTTTATAGTTCTTGTACTTCTGCCATTTATTACCATGCCCCTAATCTTAGTAGCTAATTTCAAATGGTATACGAAAATTCCATATCTACAATATTGTCATATATTTGTTTAATACTTCGTTTATGTTTCGTTCGCGTTTTTTCCATACTTTTCACATAGTTCTTACCATAGGATATTATTCTGCAGTTCGGTTTGATGGAAATACTAACTTGAAAACATTTTTTTAACGTAGCTACCTCGAGAGAATCGACATTTATATCAAAATAAACTTAGGGGTGGTCTTCCTTGCGGTCAACAATTCTTAATGGATATCGTAACCCAATAAGTGACCCAATAAATAATATATTAAACGCTCTGACCCATCAGATTCAATAAAAAAAAGGTCAACGGTTAAACCAAATCGAATCACAACACATCAATACGTCAATTATTGCATTGTTTTATTATTCATCTAGATCAGTTTGATGTTTCAATGAAGAACAATGAATTTTACCTTTAGATATCAATCCATAATTAAAATTGTAGAATCCTATTTTTCAGCTTTAAGCATTGAGAAGGAATTGAGGTAAATACGCTACTGCACAAAACCTGTATACAAATCTAATTCAGATGGTAATAAAGAAGAAAATGCAATTACAGTGAACAAGCATAGCGAATCCATTTTCACAAAAAGTACGCGATTTATAGAACAAAGAATTGCTTTTAAGATGTATGCTGTGCCGGCACAAAAATAAAATAAACTTGGAACTGTATTTCTGTAGCTTTGCAGTGCCTAAATTAAATTCAGGCAATAAGTCGAAATCAGTTCTGCAACTATATATACAGGTTCGGAAAGTCCCCATGGTACATCGGCCGTTACGTGAGAACGATAAAGTAAGTCATACAAATCCGTGCGATAGAAAAGGATGGCTATAGTGAAGACGTTTCATAATCTAACCCGAAACGGGCCGTGACTATTCAGATTATGAAACGTCTTCACTATAGCCATCCTTGTCTATCGCACGGATTTCTTTACTTTGTCGGTCTCATGTAAAGGCAGATGGACCATGTGGATTTTCCAGCTTTGTATATATTTGTACAGGATATAAAAGTAAAAAGTGGATGACGTGGCTTGTAATCATTTATGAAGGATCTGTATGAATTTTATGCATAAAAATGATTAAATAGCATATGTAGAAAATACGTATAGCCATTATTTTAGTACTATAAATCTTTAAGCACCTGTATATTGTGCAACTAAAAAAATCAACGAAAATACAATTTATTGATAAATATCTCTCTAATCTGCGAACTTCCTTACTCCGAACTTAAGAACCTTTGGATGAGTCGTTGCAATATTAATGCTAAACACAAGACTACCTGGGGTAAATCCGATGAGAGTTACGCCGCCATCGCCGTAGTTACACAAAATTTTCACGTCTCGCCAGTCCCAATAGGACCCAGCTTTGCTCCTAGCTACGTACATATAAATGTGTACACTGTGGGACATAAATGAGAGTGTAATGGATTCCGCACCTAACAAACAACAATAAGATAAAGTTTTGAGGCATTATATTATAAGTGAAGCGGGTAACAGAAGCGTCATTGTTTTGGGACACAAGATTTACGACGTGGTCTATTTGGTCTCCCTTTTGGCTGATGATAAAGTAGACACTTAAAAGTATAATGTCAGTTCATGTTTCATTTTACCTTGATTTACCTTTATTTTACATTTTAAATGTTTTTTTATCTATTTTACTTTATTTGTTAAAGTACTTACGTAGAAATTACCTCAGAAAAAATTAAAATCTACCAAAACGACTTTAGAATACAATAAAATACGTCAGTCAGTCAAAATTCTTGAAATTCGCTGCCAAATACATTAAAATATTCCGAAACATCTCCAAAATATTTAAAAAACGGTACGATAATATCAAAATAGTGTTAGAAATGCATTGAAAACTTTTAATAACTTTGGAAACATGTTAAATACATATAAATTAAAATATCTCGAAAAACGTAAAAATACTTCAAAATAAAAACTTTCTATATCGTGTGCCTACGTCGATACGTCAAAGCCCAAGATCAATGTCAGAGAAAAATAAGTCAATGACCTTAGTAACCCAGGGTCATTGACCTTTAATCCCCCCGGTTATTGACCTTTAGTCGCCGAGATCATTGACCTTTAACTGCCGGACCCATTGACCTTTAGCTCCGACATCCAGGTTGATTGGCCTTTAACTCCAGTTGATTACCGTTTGGCCTTTCTTCTGAAGATTTAAATTTATTTCTAATGCTATTTTTATATATTTTGCAATTTTTTATGCATTTAGAATGTAATTCGATCGGTTCTCATAAGAATATATTGTTTACGCAATGTAAGGTTGATTTAACATATCTTGTATTCTGAAGCCGTTTTGATTCATTTTAATGCCCCCTGAAGCTATTCCGATGTACTTCGACATATTTTATAGAAGTTTCAGTGCTTTTTAAAAGATTCAAAAGACAGTTCCAGGAATTTTGATGGATTTTGAAGCCTACTTTTTAATCTGCTGGAGTTGTTGACGTTTAGCCCCTGGGTCATAGAACTTTGGTCCTCAGAAAAATTGCCCTTTGGTGTTTGGAGTCATTTTGGTCTGCGGGGTCATAGAGCTTTGGTCCCTGGGTAAATTGACCTTTGGTCTCCCGGGTCATAGAATTTTATTCTCCGGAAAAATGGCCTTTGGTGTGACTTTCGCTCACCGAGGACATCGACCCTTGGTCATCGGAGCCATTGATTTTTGGTCATTTAGGCCACTGACTTGACATCTGAAGGCATTGACCTTTGGCGACACAGATCGCTGACCTTTAGCATTCGCAGTCTTGGCCTTTAACTTCCGTTGATTAACATTTGGTTTTTCAAGGTATTTATTTAGATCAGGTTGTGGGTTTTCAAAGTATATAAATCGGAATATTTTCGGGTATCTTGCAGGATTTTATAGGTTTTACAAGTTTTTAGAAGTTTCCAAAGTTTCTAATACTAGTTTGATGTATTTACCGTTTTTTGACATATTTTGAAAGTGATTCTATATTATTTAACTGTATTTCACAACATATTTGTAGAACTTTTATGTAGTCTATGCCTGGTTTGCCATATCTTATATTCGAAGTCTGTTTTGATTCATTTTAAGTTAAGGTTTTTTCAAGCCGACATACTTTGACATCTTTGATGGATTTTGGTGCTTTTTGAAGGATTTTTGAGTCGATTCGGGGACTTTTTATGGGTTTTGCAACTCTTTCAACATATTGAAGTTATTTCAGGCTTTGTTTATTTTGAATTGTTTATTACATATTTGGTGTAGTCCTGGGATATATACTTACATTTTTTTTATATTCGTAATATTTTATTAGTGTAAATTTTATATAGACGAGACGGCAATCAAAGATTTTTACATAACTCATAATCTGATTTGAAATCCAATTTCTACATTCAGTATTTCAATTTAGTAATTTAAACGCAGGAGAGCTTTGATTAAAGTTGAAAATTCAAACTGTGTACCAAACTAGTAAACTCGTTAGCATGTGGAAAGTTGCACTATCATTGTTCAACTGATGTGACAAATTATATTCCATTTCAAAGTAATTAAACAAAATCAATACTAGTAATGAGTAAGTAACACATCATTCTTGTTGAACTAGACATATTTATAAAATTTTAACACTTATTAAAACAGTATTAATAAGGTTGATTATTTAATGAATCCATTTCTTCTCTGTTTAGATATTTTGCCATCTAAAGAATTTAAGAGTTAAACTAATTCTTGTACCAAGCGGATTATTTATGGGGTTTTGTTATGGAATTATTTTGGCAAGTATACATTGAAATTGCAATACACACTTAAGGAATATTAAAATTGAAATGGAAAATATGTATTTTCATTTTACACAAATATGTTTTAATTAAAATAAGACACTAGTAAAACTCAAATAAGATTCAACCCGTATATTCCTCAATCATCCTGAGTGATCATTAAGATTCAACAAACTGCTACTAGTTTTAAATTTCCCAACAATCCATTAGCAAACTTTTATTCCGTTTGTACTGAAACTTCTAGTATATGTACTATTCAAATACGCTTACCTTATTCTATATCTTAAAAAATAAAACAAAATCATTGACATGATTGTGATTGATGGTGCTTTAGAATTTAATCTGTCATCTTGAGTTTCTTATTGATCTCAATCCCAAAATTACTTTCTAATACGAAGCAGTTGCAAAGTTTTATGTTATCTTCTTATTTTTAGATAACTTTAAGCAACTAAATCGATAACCATTAAAATCTTTTAACAGGACAATTATTATTTTATTAATCGACAAATTTCAAGTAGACGTTCTTGATATTCGATAATGTACTCGAGAGTTCAGAAGTTGTTGCTATTAAGATCTAAACAAATATGGTTTGAACACACTCGAGTAACAGCCAACTCGAATATCATCCATTAATCAACAGTTTCGGGGTATAGGAAATGTGCGAACAGGCTCTCATTTAGCTGTTAATAACACATGCACAGAACCCGCTTTCTGATATTAATTTCAGCTGTGTCTCTCCGTATCATACCTGGTATATTAATGAGAATGTATACCCCCAAATGTAAATCGTAAATTCTTAATCCTTGATTAATGACTAGCGCAGAATGGCACTGTAAAAGGAAACACCGAATTTAAAACAAATGAGATGTTATACAGCGTGATTTATTTAAATGTGACAAAAATAGAATTAATGGATGTTTCTACCTCGACGATGTTCATAAGAACCATCCATGAGTAGATATCATTTGTTTAAACTGAAAACAGTCACTAATTTTTGCGCATACATTTCATACAGGGTGTGTCTGAAATAAGTGCGTTATTTCAAAGAGATAATAGAGTATGTCAATATAAACTGTTTTCATTAAGTAATCTGGAATCTAAAGTGTCATGTTGCAGATAACTGATCATAAATTATTATGCGAAACTTAGGCCAACTCTGCATCACCCCATTTAATCTAATGATCAACAGTTTAGAATACAATAACGAATACATGTTCGGTGTGGTTATTTGCTTTATTTCAAAATGCGTGATTGAAATTGGTATTAATTTACGGGGAGTGCGAATCTGATTTAAAATAACTTGTCGTTTGTATACGAATCGTTCTCCCTAAAGACAACAACCGAACCTCAAAATAGTGAAGAACTCGTCCTTGCGCAAGACAAAGCATGCAGCATGGACAAAAAATTTAGAGAATTTCTCAAGGAAAGAAATAAATAAAATTTTATAACACCTATTTTATATCAGCAAAATCAACTGCTTTTGCCGCTATTGTTATTATTAATTAATAAAATTGATGTGATTTTTATTAATAAAATAATTTGACATATCTGATGTTAAACAACTGTTCAAAATTCCACCGACGCTAGAGACTGCAGTAGTCCAGCGATGTAAGGGTTGTGAATACTACAACTTCAGTATTTTTTTTCTCGGAAACTATAAGGATTTTACAAAAAATTTTGTTACGATGTTGACTCCATTTTTCATAATGCATCTATTTCCATTTTTTTTTTTTGGATAAGTTGTGAATCACTCTGTATAGAGAGGAATACATTTTACACCTAGTTGAAAAAAACCTGAACCGCACTACCCGCGACATTGCACATGAAATCGATGTTTCAAATAGTACACAAGCATAGTGCTCTTCATAGATGAGTACTGCTTTATAAGAGATGGAAAACTGAATTTTCATAACATGCTAATTATTACGTACAGAATTCATGTTTCCAGCAGAGATTTTCAGTGGCAACTTTTTTATGGCGATTTTGTCCACGTTACATAAGCGTCCAAGCATGGTTTTCATGCTTCTTTGTATGTTTCTCGAACTATTTGACTTTTTACACACTCGTCCATATACAGGGTATTTTTATTTATTTATTTATTTATTTATTTAATTTAATTCACCCAACGGGAGAAACCCAATTACAGGATGAATATTATAAGTTTGACTGTGTTAATTTTTAACTATGATAGAATACATTAAAATAAACAAAAAAAACTGCTTATATGACATGGGTCCTAAACTCAACCATTTCCGAGAAAAAAAAATCAAAATCTCCAACTTGATGTACAAAAGTTACATTAATTAAGGAATATTGACATAACTGCGTGCATAAAATACCATAAAATACTATGTTTATCACTTTTTTGAACTTCGTTATGCCTAATTCTGAAAAATAATTGGCATTGTAATAAATTTTAAATTCGATAAAATTAATATCAAGCAATGTGACAACGGCGCGGCGGATATCACGAGGTACAAGCTGTCCAGCAATACGCAATTCAGTTGATATCTGGAATTGGACCGTATCTGAGTGTTTGTTGCGAAGCAATATTTCCTTTTCTTGAGGTGTTTTCCAGAGAATGCGTGAAAATTAGATTCGAAGGTGTCGTGAGTACATCGAAAATAATGGTGGACATTTTTGAGGATATGTTGTAGTTTGTTTTGTACTTGTGCGTTTAAAAATTACTGAATTTTGCTTTTTGGCAAGTACCTAAATTATTTTTAATATGTATGATTATTTGGACGACGTGAATCTTTGGTTACTTTAATTACATATTTTTCAAATTCATAATTTGATTAAAAGTTTAGCTCCTGTTTCAAGAGATTCATAATTACTAAAATTCGAGCTAAAATTTAAGCACAACACTATCTTCGTACTACAAAATCGATACAATTTACTAAATGGTTCAGAATAATAGTTGTTTACATTTTCTCCGTAGGACAAGTCTGCCACGTGGTACCTATGCACCAGCGTGTAGCATTAGGTTAAGCGCTGTTGTCACGTTGTGATGAAACTCCCCAATATTAATACTCGCTGTATTTTGAAAACCTTAATCTCATGCTGAAGTAATGGCAGTCAAACTTCTTACACCCTGTAGATGGATAGGGTTCAGTTGTACATTGTACTTAGACAAGTGGAGTTAATGATTACCTATTTACTTAAGACTTGAATATAACACAAATTTAATTTTTTTATGAAAATAATAGTTTTATTCATGTGTGTCCCCAACTTTTCCTAATACAAGTTATTTCATGGCACATTTGTGTCGTAAATCTGAACATTAAATAGTTTACCATTAAGTTGACTATAACTAAGTTGTAATTAGCTTCAAATTTAACATTAAATCTGCTACAAAGTTTTGACCTTTGGGTTAAGCGTAAATTGCAAATACTTAATGAAAATAAAGGCTTAAATACAAAGTTATAACTACTTTCACAAAATTGTAGTTAGGTAAGTAAATTACGAATTATTTTGAAGTTGACAAATATGTTCCTTGTATTGAATTTGAACAAAGGCAAAGTTATGTTTAGTTATTTTTATGTTGTAGATGATGCTATCAAAGTTTTACCTTGTTTATTATTGTATCAGTAAAAAGAAAAACCATGTTTGAAAAAATCTAAGTGTCGATTCTCGGGTATTTCAAAAGTATTGCGAACTTTCAGAGACTCGTAGCGCATTCCTACTTGAGTTATTGTATAAGGGAAATATTTATTGAACGACTACAATAGGCTATTTAGCTGACGATATGCGTACACGAGCAAAATAACAGGAGCAATAAATTTGCATAATACATTCTTGCTATATACCACAGGGTATAAATATACTTCGCGTTATTTACGCCGTGTTCCATTTTTGCAGGGCATGATTTCGATTTCTAACGAAATCAAATATCGCTCTACGGTTTTAGAATAAAAAAGACGGTAGTAGGTTTTCATTACGAATGTATGTAAATAAAGTAATAGTGTAGTAGTATGTTCTAAAAGCGTTACAAACAAGGTAATTTATAAAACCTGGCATATTTTTATGGTAAGTTACATGTAATAACAGACCTGTACTGTATGTAATTCGAACTCATTAATTTTATTTCTTGTGTTCTAATGTAATGGGCAAAATTTCATAAGACCTTCTGGGTCTCTCAGGTGGGTATTTTTTTATTTTTATTGGATTGATTATTTATACATTTATGAACACTTATGTGAACATTGTAACTGTTTCCTATACACTTAAAAAAATGATTGGTTCTAAGATCGTTAAATTATTATATAACATAAATTAATAAAAATTGTATATTCGTATATTTTATACAAGGGCGTAGAAGGACGACCTTAATTTTTTTTCCTACGACTTTAAACGTCGGAATTTCGATATTGAAAAATTTCTATTTTGGGTTATCTCTTCAGACAGTTTCAGGATACGCCACTGTCTCCTCTGCTATTTTATATGAGATTATTGTAGTCGATAATATTGACATCATATTTTAAAAATACCCTGTATATTATTCATTTTATCATTTTATGGTTTATAAAAGGGAATCGACATACAAATAAAAAAACATACAAAAATTTAAAATCAATCGAGAAGTTTACTGATCTATACCTAAATTTATTAAGTAATCAACGTGATCGCTCTTCCACTGGAGTTATCGCTTTTAAAGTTATTTGAGATAAAAACAATCAACAATTTTAAGTTTTCGAAGTAATTCTACAACAGTATGTGTGTGTATCTTTGTCTATATGTTTAACATATGCTGTAGGTATCTCTAAAAATAAAGAAGTAAGCCAAGTTCTCAGTCAGAAAATAATGGTCCTATGTAATTAGACTTTGTAGTCAAATTTCTGAGATGAAAGGTGTAATTCTGACTGAAGTCGGAATTCGAAGTCAGAATTCTGAGTTTAATAGTTCCAGTTTAAAATCAGAATTTCGAATAAGAAGTTGGAATTCTGAGTTTACCCGATAGAAATTAAAGTCGGAATTCCGAGTTTTAAATCGAAGGTCTAAGTTTAATAAAGTCTCAGTTTCGAGTATGAAGTCAGAATTCCGAGATTAAAATCGAAATTCCGAAATTAAAGTCGGGATTCTGGGTTCCTTTCTACACCTTAGTGATTTTACTGATTACGACAATAATTTTTTTCCAACATTCTAGACAGACTAAATTGTTTTTACATAATAATTTTCTATCAAAGGCTTCTTAAATGCCAAAAATGTCCCCAAAACTTCCTGCTGGATTCCGAGGATATTGGTAAACCGTACAAACAATCTGCCTAATCCTAGACAAACAGCTACCTGTAATTCACCTGAAACATTCGACGTGGCAAAATTTACGTCGGCTCGATCGGGTCTTCCCAACAAGAAGCAAATTTCGCGTCGAGGGTAATGTATAACGGCTTCAGCCATGTAGACTGAGGGTAAATAGTGTACATTATTCTACCTTAACGCTATCACTCAGACCTCAACCCTTATATACACACGGAGTTATAAAGTATACACGATAATTCAGGCCGTAATTGGGCCGCCGTGACGTGAGCCACTTCCATATACTCTCTATGTTATGGGCCCTGTGTCGCTCCCGCGACATGCCGAGGTACTTTACTATTACAATTTTGTCAATAAACTAGATTGTCTCGCCGAGCTGGACGCTAATTTTTTGTTCCTTAGAAGAAATTGAGATCTAATGATGGTAGAAGTTCGCAGATGGGTGTATATGTTATGGACAGTGATTACTTTTGGTCGTTATTCGTTATGCGTAATGCCCGGGTAATATGAATAATGATGAACTCGGGAAAAGTCAATATTGACCGGATATTATGTATAATGTTAGGTAAATCATTTCTGCGCAGCATTATATCTAAAAGCCCTCATACACATTAGGTCTGTTTGTTGATATTGTTAGATAGTCCAGCACGGTGTTCCTCAAGCATGCAAAAGTGGTCCGAAAATGGATCTAAAGTCAGCTAACGCAGAAAGTTTCTATATTGTTCGTAGATGAAAAAAATGGCAAATTGGAAATCCTAAGTGATTGGTTTCGCAAGTTATGGACGCTTTTGTATTTATGCTATACGCATTCATGAAGAGCAAAGTACAGCATTTGAGCACACACATACAATCCGTTTTTTAACTCCAAGTCAAACAAATTGAGCATGTATATTAGTTATTGTTGATAATATTTTTTTTTTTTTCGGAAATTTATTGATATTTCGATAAATGAATAATCCAAAATTTAAATGGTTTCGTTTTTACGACTTATCTCAAAATGCTTCAGCTAATTTTTATGGAATTCTTGTTTTATAAATATATGACAATTTCAAGCTTCTTTTTATACCGCTAGGTGGCGCATGCAAATCTGCAATAGGAAAATTCATGTCGAAGTAATAACGAGCGTTCAAATAAAAACGTGGTCAAGTTGGTTCTGAAAATTTGGACGTAGGGCGTAGCGTATAGCAAATGAACTTAAACGTCATCTGTCAAAGCGCTGTATCGCCGCTATCAATTTGAATATTTTCGTTTTAAAAAGCGTTTAAAATGGTGTTTTCTCAAGAACAAAAAGTGTTCATCATAGAGTACTACTTTAGAAATGGACGCAAGATTGATGGAATATGGAAGTATTCTATTGAGGAATGTTTCATAGAATTTCAAAATCAATTTCCCGGCGTTGTTGAGTACAAAATTTTTCAAAGTGCAGTTCAGCGTTGTGTTAATGTTTTTCGTGAAACGGGCAGTGTAACAAGATAAGAAGGAAGCGGCCGACCTAAAAAGCGGACTGAAGAATTAAAAGAAAATGTCCAACAAATAATGGAAAATGCGCCAAGAATTTCTGTACGTGTTTTATCACAAATGGTGGGAGTATCAGTCGGTACCTGCCACACAGTATTAAAAAAGATTTGCGTTTGTTCTCCTATCGTTTAACTTGTCAGCAAGAACTTCATGAAGTTGATTTTCCGCGACGGGCTGTATTTTGTGAATGGTTTTTAAACAACTACGGTGAACTTCATAATATCACCTTTTTTTCTGATGAAGCCTGGTTTCATTTAAGTGGTTACGTAAACTCACAGAATATGAGAATGTGGTCTTCTGAAAAACCAGATAACTTTTTTGTCGAGGGCCCTCTACACGCTCAAAAAATTGGAGTTTGGTGTGCTCTCAATCGAAGGAGGATTTATGGACCTATTTTTTTTAATGGTACCCTTACTACGCAAAGGTATAGAGAAGAAATTATCGCTCCTTTTGTTAACCAGCTGGAAGAAAACGAAATTACAAATTTTTACTTTCAACAAGATGGCGCAAGGGCACATACGGCAGGCGAGACGATGAATATGTTGAGGGAAGTTTTCCAAAATCGACTAAAGTCTCAATGCTGAACGTGAATTTCCACCGAGGTCATGTGATATTACGCCGTGTGATTTCTTTTTGTGGCCTTACCTTAAAAACACGATTTTGAACTGCCTATTCCTATTTAAACCATCTGCAGGCTCGACTTATAGACAAGATTCGTGAAATGAACAATACCCCGAGCATCTTAGAAAATGTCTTTAATTCTTTGAGGAACAGGTGTGTGTGAAAAGTGCTTGGAACAAAGAGGGGGGCACTTTCAGCAGCTGCTTTAATTTATTGTTATAACAAGGAGGGGGACACTTTCCGCAGCTCCTTTAATTGTTTGTTATTGTTATCACGATTATTCTTTAAAATAAAGTTATATAGTTATTAACGTTGTTGAAACTGAGAGAAATGAGGTTAAGTTGGTCGCTATAAGCTACTCCCTACGTCCAATGTGTCAGAGCCAACTTCGACTACGTTTTTATTTGAACGCTCGTTATATACACCAGAGGAAAAGCCATCAAACCTCTTCGAGTTGCATTTTTGAAACTTATGTTTTCAAAATGACTCCTCCGTGTTCTCATCATGATAATAGAAAAAGAATATGTGGGCCATAGGCTTAGAAAAAGCTGTATTATGGGCACGTAAACTCAATCTAATTTCAAAAAATTATCATGGCGATGCTTTTAAGGGCAATGCGTGTAGAAAACTACTGAAAGTGTCAGATAGACTCAGAGATATAGACATATGCGGAGATGTAGGTATTTTTAAAATTTCACTTTATATTGCAGCTTTCAAAGCTATGGACAAGGTCGTGAATTGTTGTTTCACCTCTGGCAAAGTAGGATCTTCACTTAATGATTACATTGAAGAATTGAAGAAAGCTTTGGAAAGTATTGAACAACTTTCAGAAACACTGAAAATGCACGTAATTCTTTCACACGTAAAAGAAGGTTTCCAATTTATTGAATGAATTAACGGCTTAGGTTTTTGGTCAGAGCAGAGTGGTGAGTCAATTCATCGTGACTTCTTGAAGTCTTGGGAACGTTATAAAGTAAACGGTTTTCATCGTGATACTTATTTACCAAATCTACTAAAAGCTGTAGTTGAATTTTCATCGCTACATCTGTAAATGTAAATTCTAAGTATTTAAAAAAAAATTGACTACTTATTTCATTGTGATTGAAAAGAAAATTATCAAAACCTCTATAATTAGCTCAAGTTTGTAAAAAAAATACTGGAAAAAACAAAAATAAACAAAAAAAATTAAAAAATTAAGAAAATACAGAAAAAACAAAAGAATAATTTAAAAAATACAGAAAAAAAAACAAAAAATAGGGATCAGTTAACCACTACGTCCTCGGCGTTTATCCTGGATTACGCTAAAAGTGGTTTCAGTAAGCTTCTTCTGAAAATCATGATTTTAAAGATGATTTCAGTCAATTTTTCATTTCATAATCTTTTTTTGAGATATTTGGTAAAAACGAAAAAATTTTTTGTCAGATTAAAGCATCAATTGATTTCCGAAAAAAAAATAATATTATCAACAATAACTAATAAATGTGCCAAATTGTTGGTGGAGAACAATTTGAAGATTTACGTTAAATTTCGTTAATTTCTATTTGAATTTGTTTCGTTTCCAAGTAAAATTTCTTTTATGAAAAATGACATTAAATCATTTTTTGAAATAAATGTCTCGCAATATCTCGCTTGTAATTTGAGATAGACCCATCAAACCTTACATCACTGTATTCGTAAGTGAAAGTTTTATCCGAATATGAAAAAATATACAGTGTGTTCCATAAGAAAATACAAATTTATTGGCCGTCCAGCTTTTCTGGGTCTTCCTGTATACAACTGAATCATCGCTAGTCACTTCTAATATTACTGCCGATTATCTTTATGCGCCATTTTCGGCATGGTTGTCATCGTTTCGAGATGTGTCCGTGAAAGAAGAAAAAATTCGAAAGATACGTGAAAAATCGCTTAGCATAAAATTACGTTAAACGCACACAATATATCATTTAAGGTCCTTCCATAGTTCTGATAGAAAAAAAATGAAAATTTATATAGAAAATAGCACAGAAACAGTGCGTTTTTACCATTAGACCCGTTATCTGTTTTGTCTATTTAAATTCAATGAGAAATTGAAGCATGCAATAATATGCAAGCTTTTCCACTTGAAAAAATGCAGTTAGGCATGCCCAGAAGAAATGAGGCACCCCTATCATAGAAAAAAGGAACATGTAAATGTGGATATTCATCCTTTTATTATCCAATTTATTTGACCTTTGAACACGTTTTTTTCCTGAATATAATAACTGTACCTTAATTGTAAAATAGCTTTAAATATGTACATATACATATAGTATTCTGCAGTAACAATAATTTTTCGTCAAAAGCAGAATAAAGCAACGTTTGATTGGACCTGAATATTTTGCAAATTTTAATATCCAGGGAATATTGATGTTGAAAAACGGATGTTATATTATTGCATGCATATAGCCAGGGGCAGTTATTGATTCCTCTGAAACATCAAGTTTATAGCCTTTTTAATATATCCTGAAACTCCATAAAAAGGAAAAGGTACATCAAACTTTAAAAGGCAATATAAAATGTCTCATTAAAAAGTAACAGTATCTGCAGTTCTTATACCTATTCAAAGCATTTTATTCCAAGGTGTATTAAATTTTCATTCTTTGAGTATAACATTATATAAATTGAATGTAACAAAATATACAAAGTATTACATGTTTAACCATATGCAAGAACCTTCATTAATAACTGTAGTTTATTTATTTAGTAAAATTTCATGCAGACTTTAATAAGATATAAAATTATCTAGAACATAGGTAATATACTGGGTGATTCATTAATAGTGGTACACATCTATCAAAAGATTCAATTCAAATTAAATTTTGAAAAAAATCAAAAATTTTTTGCGTTGTTTTTTACAATAATTTCACATTGAGTACTTATCAAATGTCGAAAAAAAAAACAATTAAAAAAATTTCAAATAATTTTTTTATGACAAAATTGGTAGTTTTGAAAAAAAACTGCTTTTTTAAAGGCTTGAGAATTTTAGAAAAAATAATCAATAAATCGAATAGCCGCGCGTATAAAAAAAATGCATGAAGATTCACTTGAGGGTATCAACTTAAATTAATACAATTATTAATTTTATCTCGATGAAATACGGCATGCCAAGAAAAAAATCGGATCAAAACTGAACAGAAAATGATTCAGTAAAAGTTTCTGAATATTTTGAAATCAAAAAAATTTTTTTCAAAATTTATTTTTTTTTTAATTTCAAAAAAGATTTTTATTTCGATATTTGAAATATTCAGTGAAATTATAAAAAAGGTAACACAAAAAAATTTTGAAATATTTTATTTTTTTTTCAAAATGATTTTTTTTTCAAAATTGAATTTTTTTTCAAAATTGAAAATTTTTTCAAAATTTATTTTTTTTTTTTCAAAATTTTTCAGAAAATCAAAACAAAAAACTCAAATTGAACCTGAGGAATCACACTAAATGCATTTATTAAGTCTAAAAAATTTTTCTGAGCCTATTGGCAGTTTTGTGAAATTTTTGCCTTGCATTACTTCTTTCGATTGCGCCGAGAGTTATGCTCAAAAAATGTTTTCATCTCAAGATTTCAAAACTAGAATCTTCAAGCTTCAATATGCTTGCTTTTTTTTTTCTAGACAATACGACCATTATTCACAGCTTTTCAAAAATCTCTGAACGAATTTGAAAATGTTTGTGCTCTCTTAATTTTTTAGACTAGTAAAATATTAGCTGATCATATTTTTCGCAAAATTTAAGGAATTTTCTAAATTATATGGCAACGTCGCAAAATTTTACTGCTAATTCAAATGTGTAAACAATTTGAAAATATGGTAGATATTTCTAATTCAACAGTTACACACTAATAGACCACCCTAAATTTCCTTTTGAAATAATATACAGCGTGGTAAAAAAGTTCTGCATAAAATTCATATTTTTGTTAAACAATTTTTTTTTCGAAAAACGGTGAGACCCGTCGATTTTGATTTGATCCAGGGCACCTTGTTATGTGGAAAAATTTTTTTTTCGATAATCCACTTACGGCAGCGATGACATAATTTTTTTTTTAAATGACAACGCATATTTTTTTCGTTCGAAATTGATGACAGTGATAATTATCTAAACAACGGTGTGAAAATTTCGATGTCTTACATAACAATTTTTTTTAGAAAAATGCACCTTAAGTTCTTATAAGTGATAATTGTCTACTTACACTATTAATGGCTCCGAAAAGGACAAAGTTGACAAAATTACATTTCAAACATTAGTGTAATTTTACTCGTTTGAAATGTAATTTTGTCAACTTTGTCCTTTTCGGAGCCATTAATAGTGTAAGTAGACAATTATCACTTATAAGAACTTAAGGTGCATTTTTCTAAAAAAAAAATGTTATGTAATACATCGAAATTTTCACACCGTTGTATAGATAATTATCACTGTCATCAATTTCGAACGAAAAAAATATGCGTTGTCATTTAAAAAAAAATTATGTCATCGCTGCCCTAAGTAGAAAATCGACGGGTCTCACCGTTTTTCGAAAAAAAATTGTTTAACGAAAATATGAATTTTATGCAGAACTTTTTTACCACGCTGTATATGTACTTAGTAGATTTTGCTGAGATTTATCAAATTATGAACTCACCCATTGGTTACTTTTTGATACCACTTTAAAACAATAATTTCTTACATCCAGTCACAATTTTGTCTCATACAGAACATATGCCCAAATATATCCTTGAATCATACCGGAAAACCTGCCATTGAAACACCGATAATATGCTTGCTACGCGTTGCCAAAAAAGCCAACATATAAATAAAATTCCAGGAATTGTTCCGCGGATAGTTATTTTTGATAAGAGCTATCCGTACACGTGAGGTCAATGCCGTCAGTCTTTTCCGTAAGTATTATCCTCTCAAAATATTCACTAACCTGAAATCTCGAAATAAAATACTATTATGCAATAGTACAAATCTACACTGAGATAAGTTTATGCAATAATCATATAGCATTAAGCTGACAATTTTGTTTTTTTTAACCAAATTATGAAAATTTGTTTTATATTAATAAATTACGGCACTTGATTAACTCGTAACGATCTTGTGGACATAGAATTACAAGTAAAAAGACACCACGCTCTAGTTTCATCTTATTTGCCACTTGCTTACATTCTTTCCGTCGGGATTCTTCAATTCCACGGAAAAGAACGTAGAGAGACCGTCGTTGAGACAGACACTATATTGTCCGTGGCTGTTGGCAATGAACTGTGTCTGTCTCTATTGTTTCGCTACGAACGAACTAGCTGGCTTTGTAAACGGTTTCGAATAAATGAAAAGCGATTAATTAATGCGGTTGAGCCTGCATTGTTGTGTTTTCTGAGTCTATTGATAGTAGCAAATTAATGTAAATTATCTCTTAATTAGCGGACACATTGTCTTAATAGGAGTCGGCTCAGCGGCGTGCCGAGGATTTATAGCCAGTTCTGTATCTAATAAGAGTGTTTTAGAAAGAAATCCTGTTATTTTTTTAGTCCTGTGTTACGTGTTTTATGTTAGGAAGTAAGGTAGTCGAAATAGACGTTGAATTTGTAATTTATCCTTATCGTTAACTTGTTACTGCTGCTATCACGTTTATTACATGAACTATCAATGTAAAACTTTCTGAAAGTAACAGTTTAACCCTTTCTTAAATTGTCTTGGAAACAAAGAGGCGTAGATTATTTCTCTCTTTTTTTTAAATACTGTAAAAATAAGCTGTATTTAATGCAAAAAGAGTGAATTTCCGAGCGGCTTTTGCCTGACCCTGAGACAATTTGTTAGTTGTAAAGAACAACTTAATTTCAACTTTTGAAATTTTTCTTTTTTCATACGTTTCTTTGGATCAATTAAAAACTATATCTACAATATTAAAACTTCTAAAATTAACATTTAGTAATTAAACAATTAGTTGCAAAAAACAAACGAAATTAATAAGCAAATAGCTGGAGCAACAATTTCATAGTCCTTAACACTATTTTTTACATGTTTTTTTTAAGTTTTTAAAATAAGTATTGTTGTTTTTCTATAATCTTTTTTCGTTGTGCTATAATGGCAATACCACAATCGTCCACGTTCATAAAATTAAAGTAAAATTTTCCACACCGCCAACGTCCCAAAAATTGTAAGTATTCAATAGTATATATACAAAATTTTGAGAAAGTAGTACAAAATTTATGTCACAGTTATGGTTGTTACGATGTCAATAATTGGAACCTGTAAATCTTAAAGCATAGGACCGTATGCACTTCTCCTGAAATTTCTTCTTATGCTTTGACCATGATGTGTCTCGTGATTTATACTCGAATAGCAATTCGGCGAGTCCGGTATTGGTAAACTAGTTCGCCTGATGTAGAATTGACGGCGGCGCGTTGGTCATCAAAGCAAACCTGTATTGATCCACTAGGTCGTAAATAATTTTTTTGTATGGTACACGGGTTCACTCAGCTTTGCCGCTTTGCCAGTGCCATGCAGAGCATTGCTTGGCGGGGTATGTTGTTGGTATAATACGTATTATTATTTATTAGTTGATATTATTATTTTTTCATATCATAACCAATAAAGGGTAATCGTTATTAAAATAAATGTTATATGTAATTATCTATTAATTTAGCGTGGCTATCTTTGAAGCGGAGGATAACGAAATAACTCAGGAAAATCCCCAAATAGTGGAACCGGTTTTTGTCGAAAGTATCGAAACAAACTCAGAGTTTAAAAACAAAGATTTACACGTAAGAAGTCAACGTATTATATTAAATATATATGAATGTTTGAGAATTGAAAATAGTGAACAATGTGATAAAAAAGTTAGGAAACGGATTAAAGAATTAACTAAGACATCCAAAAAAGGCCAATTTATGGCGTAATTAAAGAAGGATTGATCACGGTACAAAGAGGAAATGGAAAAATACAAAATTAAAGAAAATTTACGATTTTACCAGATGTAATGCGGCGAACAATTTATAATATGTATAAAGAAAATAATGTTCCTACTTTAAACATGATTCGAGATAAATTAAGCGATTATTCTGATTATAATTATAAATCTTTAGATATTTTACGACATGTTTTATTACAATACCATTTTAAACATAAAACACTTGACAATCGTATGGTATTTATATGGTAATATAGCTCGGAATATAGTATATCTAGACGAGACAGGGCTAAATTTTTCTGGACGTCTATGGATTCCACGATTGCGGTTCCAAATGAGATCGTAACAACTATACCTTACAATTTAACATATTTTTATGCTTCACGGTAAATAAGTACCATTATTTAGTCAGTGTTGTATTTAAAAAGAATCATAGACAATTAATTAAACAGTGTTTCGAATTCCTTTGGTTAAATACGATTACCCCGACACTGCCTTCCCATTATCTGCCTTGTTGAATTCCTCATTCTGTTAATCCCACTGAAATAACAAGGGTATCAAAAACACTTCAACGGACAATTTAACAGATTATAGGGATTTACATTTTAAAATCTATGATAGACAACTCATACATTAGACATAGATGTACATAATGAAGTAATACCTTTATAGTAAATGTAGAATAGTAGTAGTTTCAAATATTTTCCAATTAAAATTCCCACATTGTTAAATTGGACATTTGTCTGCAGTGGAGTTGGCAAATGACCACTTTGTAACCTTGATTTCTTTTCCAGTGACAACCCCATATTTGACAGCTATTTCTTTAAGGTTATACAGGGATGGCTAGAAGTACGGAATAAAATTCATATCTTTTGAACGAGTTAATTTTTTTTAAACGCCGAAACACGTCAACTGATTTTGATTTTTTCCCATCTTTCGGTTATATAATAATTAATTTTTCTTCAACCCCCTAACCCCCAGCTACCCCTACTTTTTTTTCAAATGGGGCTCGTTGAAAAGCTTATAGAAAACTGAATCCAGCCATACCAAATAAACAAGTTTTATTTTTTCAATAGCAAGTTTTTTTTCATTTAGAAATTGAAACAACTAGATAATTTACAAAAATAAACTCAATGTCGCAAATGCTGAAAATGTCCTCCATTCACTATTTGGCATTCTCCAAGACGATAGTAAAAGCTGTCCACAGCATTCTGAATGACTTCAGCTGGTAAATTATGCATCTCCGCCCTAATCTTGTTCTTTAAATTCTCAATATTATCCGGTCTGTCCTGGTAGACTCTTTCTTTCAAATATCCCCAAAGAAAATAATCCAGGGGTGTTAAGTCGGGGGATCTTGGCGGCCATTCAACTGTACCCCGTCTACCAATCCAGCGATTTGGAAACATTTCATCTAAGTATCTTCGAACATCAATACCAAAATGTGGGGGAGCGCCATCTTGTTGGAACCAAATTCTTTCATTCGGTATATCTGGATCAATTTCATGAGGGAAAATCACAGCTAGAGCAGGTATCAGGTCAAATGTTAGGAAATCCAGGTAGCGTGCGGCAGTAAGATTTTCTTCAAAAAAGAATGGGCCCAAGATTCTGTTGTTGATGATACCTGCCCATACATTAACTTTTTGTGGATGCTGCGTATGCGATTCGCATGTCCAGTGTGGATTTTCCTGGGACCAAAAGCGATAGTTGTGCCTGTTAACCACTCCATTTAAATAAAACGTAGCTTCATCCGAAAAAAGTACGTCTCGTTGAAAACCATTATTGTCGTCACACCGTCTCATCATTTCCTCACAAAATTGTAATCGCCTATCATAATCGTCTTCCAAAAGCTCTTGGACAAGACATACCTTATAGGGGTGGTATTTCTCTTGTTTCAGAAACATTCGAATTGCAGTTCGAGAAGCATCGTGATTGCGGGCCAATGAAACAGTTGAAGTATGAGGATTTTCAACAAGTTCTAATGCAATGTCTAATTTCTTTTCTTCATTCAAAGCACGTGCCCGTCCAGTTTTGGGCAAAGCCTGTACTGTACCGTGTTCCTCAAATTTGTGAAATATTTTACTAACTGTCCCTTGCGAGATTTGGTTTTCGTGATATTTCGCATTAAATAAATCGCGCACTTCAGCCTTACTTCATATTTTGTCTCCACATCCAAGCAATATCAAGATTTCGATGCGTTGCCTTTCCGACAATACCATTGCAATTCAGTAAATAACTTTTTGATTTTGACACAATAGTAACGTTTCAAACTCCAATTTACAAGTAAAGCGAAAAATTAACTAGAAAGCCAGGCAAGTAAGTGGTACCAAAAAACCGCAACATAAAAAATATATCTTTTTTGCGTTAGCAGTGATAGGTACAGTTTCAAATTCTTTATTTTATTCTGTGCAAATTCATGGAGGATGACACTGAAAATAATTAAATTTTATATCTCTTGTTAAGTAGGTGTTTTATACAACCCTAAAAACCTTGCTATTGAAAAAATAAAACTTGTTTATTTGGTATGACTGGATTCAGTTTTCTATAAGCTTTTCAACGAGCCCCCTCATGCCTTATGTTTCCATTTGAAAAAAAAAGTAGGGGTAGCTGGGGGTTAGGGGGTTGTAGAAAAATTAATTATTATATAACCGAAATATGGGAAAAAATCAAAATCAGTTAACGTGTCTCGGCGTTTAAAAAAAATTAACTCATTCAAACGATATGAATTTTATTCCGTACTTCTGGCCATCCCTGTATACCAACTGCGGTTCAAGTAGAAAACTTTCACAAGTCTCGTATTTGAGTCACGTAGCTACGAAAATTGGCAACGTCGCACAAAGCGCAGCTGTATATGACAGAGATATTGATGGAAACGATAGTTATTTGGAAACTCGTTTTCTAAACTATTGTAACACAGTAATAGGAGCTGCAATACTCGAGTTGTTCAACTCGAGAGTTAGACAGGCTCGATCTAGCCATTCAGCTGTTATCCTTCTGTAATAGATCTTTACCGTGGATGTCCATAATCCTGTGGCCGCAGTTATTACTCGGGAGGAATTTCAGGACCTACCCACAAATGGCAAATCAACGTGAACAACGTCACTATCATGTCAAGATCTGTTAAAATTGCATTAAAAGTTACCTTCGAATTATACAGGTTGACACTTCAACCCTGAAATTCTCCCCCATTTGAGAACCGTTTTCATCCCCGTCTGTTCCTATATTTTTCTACGATGCCATTCTCTTGTGGAAATATACGTCATTACCCATTTCCACATCTAAGTACTTGCAGTTTATATGCTAATTCTACAGACTCCCTGTGTTTATGTCGTGCCCTTTGGGGGTATTTACTACATAAAATCAATGAAAGTGATGTTATTTGAATGCTAATATTATTCGGATGGCGAATATTACCATAAAACTTTAATTGTATCGCCATCTGAAGGGTAATAAATGAAACGTTAGTTATGCAAACGTCTTTCCTTGCGACGAAGAAATTTGAACACGAATATTTCGGATAAAATAAAATTTTTTTTTTAAAAGGTACCTAAGGAACTATTATAAGAACTCTAAGAAACGAGTCAGTAATATTGGTGACGCCAAGATCTACGGTTACCAGTACCAGTCGTGCATTGTTGGGTTGCCTAAACCCAGCGGTCACGTACCTTGTAAACATTTATGAAAGCTCTGCAGATGATGTTTAGTAATCCATGAAATTCTGTAGGCCAATTTCAACTTAACAAATTCATTTAATCCGAGTTAAAGCTAAATGTTTGCATAGATAAATCAATTTGTACTTAAACAGTATCTTATAATCCTGATTAAGGCTAAACTTTTCATGTCAAAACCGTAGTAAGTCTTATAAATGTTCGGATGTTCAATTCCTAACCTATTTGCGGTGCTAGAATCTGTCGATTATAATACATTTTAACCAATGGTGTAAATGTAGATACCTAACGATTTCTGATGCTACAATCTGTGTAGGTCATTTTTGTGGAATTAATTAATTTATAATAATTTAATTATTATATTTTTTATTCATTTCCACTTGCTCGTCAGCGTTGATTTAGACATATTGTTTGTACACGTCAGTATCGAATTTTTTAAGGCTTTTTTAAAACCAAAATGTGTTAAGTTTATTCGATATTAATAATAAAACTCCTATAAAACTATAACCAGGGGAAGCCCAGAAGGCTTTGCGATTGATTTTAAGACAAACTACAAGACATTTCAATAAGTTATTGCACTCTACAACTCCAGTTGGCTTCAAATATACCTCTTCTAAAACTAATTAATATGCAAACATCCTTCGTAGAATCGTTATAAAATAAGAGTACACTGATAAAAATTTTATGTGAAATTTCACACAGCATCATTGGTTATTTTGACGCCACAGTAAGTAATGTACATCGTAAAAGTAAAGTTACATTAAGTATGTAATTTTTACACTTTTTGGTTAATTCACTCAAAATTTAAATTTAAAATTTTTTAACTAAAAAATGTTATAAGTAGGTATATGTATTTTTATAATATATTCGAATTTCCACAATTTTTATCAGTGTAAGATTAAACAGCATTTAAAATGTTGCTCGAGTGAACGACCTTATTTTTTTCAAAATCCATTGATAAATTACATCTTGTTAGCAGCTACGTGAACAGCACGAGATGAAATGGATTTATTGCTTTGAAAATAAAACCCCAGCCACTCTGTATCCAGAAAAAAAATTAATTAAAAATATTTTTTACCTCCGCGCGCGTATGTACAAAAGATGTATCGGACAATTTTTAATTAAAGGAGCCCCTCCGTAATTGACGTAAAAATACATGTTGCTATGTTACCGGCCTCGGGTGAGGTAAAATCCCAGAAATTGTTGGTGTATCCTATTATTCCACATCCTTTTCGTCTGTAGGGAAATCTCTCATTAATTGTTGAAATATCGGGGTATACAAACTTCACGAAAGCTAAATGAAACTCATAGAAATGCTTGGTGTGTTGGTAGAGCCAAACAAATAATTTTAGGCAGCTAATATCTATATCTCCTCTTTTGGCAGGAGTACAGAGTTATTTCGGCCTTGATTTATTTCGGATCGTATGTCCTATACATATGATATTTCTCGTGTATTGACGTGGGTGGTGGTTTATCTACACCTTTTTCTGATGTATTTCAGACATTTGGGTTCAACGTCATTTCGGTTCTATCTCGTTGAATTTAATTTTAGAAGGTGTTATTTGTATTTTAGGTTATTTAACTATGTTTTTAAAAACGTCAATTATTTTATACAAAGATTTATTTGTTATATCGTATTAAGGTAAAATAAATTAATAGCTCGAGTATGTAGCGATGAAGCTCTAACATATGAAGGTAACTTATATAGAACCTCACAGGAATTATATTTTTTTCTATTTTCAAGGTTTGAACCATTAAGCTTCTTAATAAGATGGATATACATATGAGTCTTTGCAATAAAAACTTTTTTCGCCTAGCATATGTGAAAATGAATCATATTGACTCTAAAAATATAACCGGAAGTAATATTTATCGGTCCTTGGGCCACCATAAAGGAGGTAAGTATTATTTACCGGTCGAGGACAATTTTGCGCCCGAGCGGAGCGAGGTCTGGCGATAGAATCTGAGACTGGTAAATTATACTTAACTGCTACGTGATGTATAACATTTTATCTGCTCCCACAGTTTTTTATGGTTCATGAAATAAAGATTAGGTTTTATTTTTTGACATTTCTTAATCAATTCATGGAGAAGTCAATAACTTCAAAGTTAGTGGAGTTAATACTCAATTATTAAGTCAACGATTTTCTCGTTCAGGCACCCGATAACACATATTTGCTAATGAAGGTAGTGACGGTCTTAGGCATTGCAGGAACATGTCGTTCTGATGAGTTATGCAAACTTACCTTGAACAACGTCAATTTCAAAAATTTCGATGACATTATTGTAGTTGCAATTCCAGATTTCAAAAATGGTATGTCACGTACGTTTACAATTACTTCTCGCATGGATTCTGTTTCTCACCTAGAAATGTTTAAGAAATATATCCAAGATTAGATTGGAAATTGAAACTGAAATTTCACGCTTTTTTATGCGCTATCAAGCAGGTGGATGTTACAACCAACCAGTCGGTAAGAATACCCTTTCTATGATTCCTAATAAGATTACAGTTTTTGAAACTAGAACATCCTGAAACAGATACAGGCCATTCATTCCGAAGAACATCGGCAACGTTACTGGCTAATACAGGAGTTGACGTATTAACAATCAAGAAACATGGTGGATGGAAATCAGCCACAATTGCTGAAAGTTGTGTTGCTGACAGTTTAAAAGTAAGAAAAATTAAGTAACCAACAGTATTCTTTACAGTGACACTTCAACTCACATCATTCTGTTTTAATGGATCAGTCAGATAATATTGAGCCTCCGGTGACTGAAATGGAGCGGTCAAATCATTTTGAGAAAAATGTGACAATTAGTAAACGCTAGGGGAATAATTATTCATATTTTATAAATGTTACTAAATGTAATAACTGTACAATTACTATAAAAATTCGTTCATAATAATTAATATTAATAAAATGTAATGTTCATTAAATATTTCTATTTATTTGTTCATAAAATATGCATTTATAACTCCAAATCGCTTTTTCCCTAGGTAAATTGCCTTACTTTCGTTGTCCATAACAACTTCCATTTCTACGGTAAGTAAAATCAACTTACCTCCTTAAAAACAATATATTAATAAATAAAACTTATAACACGATTTTGTAGTTTTTCACAATCTGTACACCTTTGCTTCTCATTTGAGTACTTTGACGTTGTATAATTTTTCATTAAATGTCAATTTAAACCAAAATTTGGAATCAAAACAAACAACAGTTTACAATAACAATAATTTTTGAACAATTGTAGTTCCGTGAATAAGTTAAAATGAATAGTATAGTGATAGTGACGAAGAATTTACGGATACTGCACCGGACTTGCAAGAGGGAGCTAGCAATATTTCTCTGAATTTATTACCTACAAAGTGAAGACAATGATACGAAAAGAATTATGAATTGTTCAATAACTGGGAAAGGAATAAAAAAAGCCAAACACTTAACAGAAATTGTACTACTTGCTTATCTGTCAGATAGATCAAAGATTGTAAATGCAGGTGTTTTAATGTTGAAAAGCAAGTGTAAAGTCAAATAAAATATTAATTTTGATAATTTTCGATAAAGTTCGAGCATTTTTTAAACAAAATTCTGTAAATTACCTGCCCAAAGAATCTAAAAGTTTGACTTAAGAACAATGTTATTAAATTTAAGGAAGCACATGATGAATGTCATGATAAATGTAAACTAAGTTAAATTAATTATGTTTTTTTATTAGCATTGCATTATAGGTTTCTCTTATTATGGGACTATACGGAGCTTGTCGTCGAAATGAGTTGTTGAATATGAAACTTGACCACATATATAATAGAAGAGATATATTCATTGTTACAGTTCCACAAACAAAAAATAATATTACAAGAACGTTTACAGTCACAAGCAAAATAGTTGATGAATTGAATCTACTTACAATATACCACAAATATGTTTCCCTTAGACCTACCCACACTCATAAACGCCTGTTCATTTATTACAAGAATAATAAATGCACAGAGCAATCGATCGGAAAAATGTATTTAGCAAAATAGCCACCTTTTTTAAACTGCCTGAACCTAATACGGCTTGCGCCGTAGTTCCACAGTTCTACTAGCTAACTCTGGGAGTGATTTACTAATACTTAAAAAACAGAGGTTGGCGTTCTCCTGCAGTTGCAGAAGGATATCGATAATTGCTTATCAAATAAGATTCACATTTCTCAAAAAATCCTGACAAACCCAAAACAACAGTCTAGTACTAGAGAAAATAACACAACTAAAGTATTAAATATTTCCGACCAATAAATGAAATACCGGTTAATCTATTAGATAACCCCTTACAATTGCGTAAAATGGAACCTAGTTTCTTATAGCTAGCGGCAGCTACATAATCAACAAAAGAGAGATTAAAATCGATAGTGGCACCAAAATCACGCTACTCTGGTAGTTAAAAATGGATAATTAGATATTAGAGAATTTACTAGTTTACTAAAACTCGAGTGGTTGCATTTGATTATGGTGGAAATTGTTTTATTTCACACCAGAACATTAAGGACGTTTTTGTAGTTTAATTATGTCATTGTTATTGCAAAGTGAAGGGAATAATTTTAAGTCATCGGCATATAGTATGCCTTTCGACGTACGTAATATCATTAACATACATATTAAAAGGTAGTGGTCCTAACACAGAGCCTTGAGGCACTTCTGAAGAAGTAACATTTTTATTGTAAACCGAGATATTGTACAAATTGATACCTTTCGTCAAGATAGGATTATAAAAAGTTAATTCTAGGATATGTGTCACCATTTAATTCGTTTAACAAGATCGAATCTGTCATTTTTAATGTTGTAATTGACTAATTGACTTTCTTTCTTTTTGAGTTTTTACCTAATACCACTTTTCCCGGAGTGAAAAAACCTATTTTTACATTTTTTTTTAAAAAAGTTTGTTTAAACAAATAGGCACCAGATTTCCGGCCGGCATCATCTCGATTCATGTTAAGCAACATCTCACGAATCTGAGTATGCAAAAAAATCGAGTCGGAAAATTTCTCCCACGAATGCGAGGTTTTCGCCTTGTCTAACTTAATTTCGAAATTTCGAAAAATACGCCGACCTAACGCATTTCAACAAACAATTTCTCGGGAAGGATAGAAGATATTTTCAGATACCATAAGGAGTTTTGTGTGTTTTTCACGTTAGAATATCTCGAAAATTTAACGTGATAGAGTAATTCTGTAGTTGGATTCGGATTCAGCGCGTCCAAAAAGGTTCGGAAAAGTATAGTGCGGTTTCTGATTTAAAATTTCGGTGGTCTTTGTAATTCTTTGCAAAATAATGAATTTATAAAAAAAAATGATAAGTACAATTCACTGTCTATTCCTCATTTAATAACGATTTTTCTTGCTTTAAAATAAAATAACTTCCACCGAGAAAGCGACGTGCTCGTCATCGAACTGAATTTTTCGTTTGAAAATCCTTGCTGAATCTCGTGTCATATTCAGAATAGCAGGCAGCCATGACCACTCGTTATTTTCGCATTAATAAACTGCATGGCGCCGCGCTTACGCTCGAATATATGACACTTTCTAGATAAAATCCAGTCGGTACACTCGAAATTCATTTAGACTAATAATAATTCGCATTCAGCGGTTGTTCACATCCATTAATGAATTATGTTCGGACACGTTTTTCGATTATGTCGTATGCGTTTCCTATCGCGAAATATGTTGTCGCTAATTTGGCGCAAAAGGTGACCAGATGGCATTGGCGATAAGTCCCTAGGAAACAATCAAACGGTCGTAAATTATTTTTTATTATTCGCGTTTCGGTATTTAATTATTTACAGCTTCGAGATAAGCCGCTGATGTTGCTTAATTATTTTCCCTAATAAATATTGGCTGGTAGAAAGATGTGACGATTTTGAAGCCCTACAAAAAGGGTGCCTAACTCCAAGTTTCAAAAGTGTAGCGAAATATTCAAATCGAAAGTCATCGAAAGTGGAGTTACCCACTTAATACCAAGGTTGGCATGATATATATCAACGATATATGTCCGATATATATCATTGATATCTATCACGATATTTATTCCTTGATATATAATATCATGATATTTATAAAAATTTAAATAATGTTTCCAACTGGTTTAAAGTTGCTAAAACTGTTAACAGATGGCAGCAAAACCGTATGCTAATCGTTGATGAACGTGTTTATTTATGTGATTTCCCGAATTTTTCAACAAAGTAAAATTGAATGAATATTTTTATTTCATTATTTCTCCAGGTGTTAGTCAATTCGAGCAGGTGCTGTGTGTTTGTATTATTTGTTTTAATATTTATGAAGTGTATGTTGACTTGGTGTAAATTAGTTAGTTTTCGTAGTACTTAATATTTAGGAAAATATTTTTTATTAGTTTCAGAATTTATATTTATTTTTTCGTTATTGTTTTTGATATTTGGAACAAAAATATTTACCTAAATAGTTTCTTAATTTTATTTCACTACTATAATATTATACATAAACTAATTAATTAAAAAAAAATAAATATCAAGACTTGATATATATCGAATATGATATTTGCCAACCTTGCTTAATACACAGGGTGTTTTAATTTTAGCAGCTGCCTATTTACGTCAAAATGAAACAGTGTAAGCAATATATACGAATAAAAGTTCATAAGGCGTCATAATGCCATTAATTTTAATTACGTATTCAGATGGCCTAACTAATAAAGAAAGAAAAGCGAAAAAAAAATTATTCGACCTTTTAAAAATTAAGCAAATTTCCTCTTAACTCCTGTTAATTCGGCGCCCTATTTCGTAAAACATTTTATGACGGGGAACGTACTGGCGGACTACAGAGCGTTCGAACGTTGAAGCGAAACAGCTGATTTCCTTAGTCGTGTTGAATTTTGCTGTTGGTTTCAAAATCAAAAGTGCAGCGAGTCCCAATTTTATTAACAAAGTGCTATTGACGAATTAGTGTATTTCTAGCCGTACTAGCATTTTAAATTAGGTAAGTACCAAACTACTCTTTGGAAAGGAATAAGTCACTTGGTATACGTACTACAAACTGAATAATTAATTGAACATAATACTAAAAACTCATATTCAATTATAAAATAGTGAAAAAGTTAACAATATTGAAAATACTAAATTGTAATAACCTAACATTCGAAAACAATTATTATCGTTATACATTTGTTTTTATTAACAAATAAATAACACTTGTTAATATTTAAAATGTAAAAAAATATCTTATTCATTCATGTGTCTACGTAAAAAGATCTGTTTTTTCCTTATCGACCTCAGACACGGTCCAATTCCAGATACCAACTGAATTGATATGAGTTTTAACGAATTTTAAATTTATTACAAGGCTAATTATTTTTTTAGAATTAAGCATAAAGAAGTTCAAAAAAGTGATAAACATTGTATTTTATGGTATTCTATGCTCGCAGTTATGTCAATATTCTTTAATTAATCGCACTTTTTTATATCAAGTTGGAGATTTTGATAATTTTTTTCTCGGAATTGGTTGAGTTAAGGACCCATGTCATATAATGTAGTTTTTGTTTATTTTAATGTATTTTATCGTCTGTCTATTAAAATCAAGGCAGTAAAACTTCTAACACTGTATTTCTGAAATATTTTTTGTGAATCCTGAAATACATTCGATACTTCCTAAAATACGTATCACACACTCTGGATCATAAATAAACTGAAATACAGCTTACAGATTCCGAATTAAAACTGATTATTGTACAGTACAATTGACGTTTTCTGGAAAACGTCTTGGAAAGTTGTAGAACTCTTGATACGAATGGCTAAAGCTGCAAGAATGACGTAAACTACAAGTGTGACATAAATGTCACTTGTGCGAAGTAATTTTTCGATATTAAATTACTAATCAATTTTCATTTTAGTCCGAGACACGCCACAGACCATATACAACTAAAGCCGCTAATCTGATGCAAGCACAACATCAGTGATTACCGCTAGTTGTGTCAAAGTCTGGTTAAAGTGCCTATTTCGTGATGAAACCGAAGGAAATTGGCAAGCTACCATTTCCTGATAGGATGGGTAAATTCGCGGGATGCAACGTTTGGATGCAACTGGTTGTCGATGCTGAAATAAACATATAATAGTACAAAAGGTAATCTCCCTACTGAGGTTTCATTATCTGGAATAATGATATTTTTCCCACAAAAAACTTATATTAGTGTACTTGTTTTGTTCTTTTACATAATGTTGGTTTATTTATCCCATTTATCCCACGAGTACCGGCGGAGGTCAACATAAGAATTCGTTTTAGTTTGCATCTTACATACTTATTGTGAAAATTGCTCCAATTCAAGATAATAGAAAGTATTTTGGAGATATCACATAACCCACAATATATTTATAGCACAGAATCACTGGTGCTTTAAAGTTATTCAAAATAACCGGTTTACGTCATCGAGGTCAAAGGTTTACCAGCTACGGTATACATACACAACAGTCTAAACAATTTGGCATTTCTCTGGCATTTATTAATGTATTTACTTGCAGTTCCATCAACACCGCAAAATGCTTCTTAATTTCCATGATCTAATCAGCGTAACATAGTTTATTGCAAATTTTATTATTGTTGCAATTACGTAGATAAAGCAAAAGTTATAAACTATTGCTAAATTTTGATATTAAAGATACAAACTCGTTTTTGGCGGTCCTATAAAAATAAAACACCATCGATTACAAGATAACAGCTTTATAAATGTTTCTGATGAAACAGAATTCTTGATTTCCTTAAAATAGCCTGCGTTTGTGATAACCTCAATAAATAAAAAATTATGCTGAAATGTATAGCTCTATTTTTAGTTTGCCTGATAAAAATATATCAAGATCCAGAATTGCATGTCATAGTTTTAGGAACTGTTAGATAAATAATTTCTACGAATATGGACCCAATGCGAACATCAAAAATGTAAATGAATTTGACAATTGTTTATTATCACTATAATAGGCATTGCTATTATTTGTGCTCCCAAATTAACTTTGAAATATAAAATAGAAGTACTATCAAACAAAACTGTAAACAGAGCAATAGTTTGACTGACGCAGTTTATATACAGCATGTAACTAAGGATAATAGTACTGTTCTCCATAATACTAATATGAGGTTATTATTTGCAGTGCATTTAAACTTTTGCGTATATCGCCACTGGACACCATCTGAACCGAAGTTATATGAATGTTGCCAGTTGTTAACTTTTTGAAACCAGTTTTTGTGTTTCCTATTTTCCCTTTGTCAGTTATAATTAAAAAATATACAGGTTGCCCATTAATTCGACTGCTAAACTTTTACCGACTTATCCAAAGTATGTCAAAATAGAGATATAAAAAATAGGAATATAAAAAGGTGAAATAAAAAATACATGTAACAATAAAACTAAACCAAACATAATGAAATAAGTTGATAATGAAGTCTACAAACAAAAAATGGAAGCGAACAATGAAATACAGGGTGTTTCAGAAAGACCTCCCGTAAATACAGGGGGTGATAGCACGACAAAAAATAAGAATTTTTTGTCTTGAAATATATGTCTATCTCCTCTTGTTTTCGTGGCACAGAGCGACAAAATAAAATTTTTTAAACAGAAAATTTCCAAACGGTGCGAAATTTTTTTATGAAATTTGGTATTCCGGGGTTTTTAAGGGGTTTTTGAATATTTCATAGAGGGCGCTTGTTATTCCTATTGCATTTTAAGTTCTAATTTTTTTAAGGTTTGGTTTTTTACCATTCGGGCTCCAATGTATAATGTACAATTTTATTTTCTAAAAATAATTTTAGAACTTCCTAATGTGTACGTTTTCGAGAAAAAAGGCTTTTAATTAAACTCTCATTAAAAACCATTTTGTAAATTTTCCATCTGAAAGGATATATTTCATTTTTCAAAATAAGAATAAATCGTATATTAATATTTTTACACAGTCTTTAAGTAGAAATGCTGGAATACAACGGACTACTAGTAAATTTAGACTTAAATATTTTTTTTATGTTATTATTTTTACTTCCTTTAAGGGTTTCTGAATTTTCGAGGTTAAAGCTCAGGATATTGTTATCTACTGCATTTTTAAATCTAAAAAAATCGCAACTTAAATGAAGTTATTCTACGTGTCAATTTTTTATCCCAACATATCATAAAATTCTTTAATCCCTTAACAAAATCTTGACATCCGATTACAAGTATCGGTAAACATTTTTAATATGATTGTGGTGTTATTTCTGTTGCTATTTGTGATAAGCTTTCAATTAATCATTATTACTTAAAATCCATATCAAATTTAAACAATTTAATTAAATCTTTTTACCTAATTAAACAAGATTTACGTACTACTGGTACCGATATCTATTTTTTCATTCTAAACTTTGAAATGTAGATGATTTTTTCAAAACCATGTGTTGCAATAAATTTATGAAAAAAATATTTAGATAAATAGAAATTTAATATAGTTGGCAAGGCTTCACGCTGATTAAACATCGAACTTGTCCTTCATTAGCAAGAGTGACGTTTTATTTTTCGGGCTTCTTCATAAATACGTTTTCGGTTACGGTAAATGAGGGTTCATAACCTGAGGTATTTGTCGAGTTATATTCGTGTGGCGCAAAACCAAAAATAAATACCCCACACGTTTACATTCCCTTTGAAGCAAACCGTGCAAAATCAGTAGAAGCGGAATTTGGAATGCTCTTTGTTTTCTGGGCTAGGACAAAACATAAATGAAAAGTAGAACTTCCACAAAGTTACATTCGCCCCCAGGAATCTTAAAAATCTTTAAAAATGTTTCATTTATTGAACTGTTAAAAACATTTTCGTTGTTTGCTTGAATGTTATTTCAATGATAGCCGGTTCACATATACATTTCATGTATTTTCCAGAGCAGAGGGAGTACAAAATAATCTCCCACAGGCGAATTATCGCTACAGCATTAGCACACGTGGTGTTTTGGTTGCAATTTCCTTTTGATATTGCATGCAGCGTGATGTTAAAAATAAATGTGAGTTATTTGTCAACAACGGTTATAATGAGAATAGAATAATACTATATAATTATAAACACATGATGTTTTCAACAATAACGTTGGTTAAATATAAAAAAATATGTGTCCACGTGTTATTTCTAGAATGACAAGTCGTTTGTTGTATTTGTACTGTTATAGTTCGATTAGAATTTATTTATCGTGGATTCTTGTGGTGATGAGTATTATATCCATGGGTATAAGTTTGTTTATCAGTAGCTGTGTTTTATTTACCTACACGGTGAAAACTAATATTGTGTTTCCAACGACAGCCATATATTTGACGCTATTTCTTTAAATCAATATTATATCAGTATTGTTCGAGCAATGAAAAATTTATATTTTAATAAAAACAACTTTTTTGCTTAAAATGCGATTCTATATGAAATTTACTATAAATGTTCATATGATTACCTTAAGGGGGTAAGCGTTTATACACGCAATTTTTTGTCCAGCATTTTAGAAAATCTAAGCAATTTATAAACAATATATCTTCACCAGTTATATAAGTGTTCATCAAGGTATAATACAACTGACAGTGCATTCAAAATAAGGGAAAAGAAGGATATTTTTACTTAGTATGTTTATCTTACGTTTCCTGGATTTTGCACGTCTATTGAAAATACAGAAAATCCAGTACGGTACTATGAACACAGTCACACTCTGTAGAATACTTTTAGGAAACTATTAACACATGTATTAATCACAATTATTGAATATCTTTACTCATTTGCTGGACAAAACAAGTAAGGTACATTTTCTGATGTTTACATGTTCTTCGTGATGCGAAAAATTAAAGGAAGTTGCTCTAGCTAATGTTACGCTTTGGGATTGATCTACTTATTCTTTCATTGTCTTACTAAAAGTGCGATTTCTTGTCTTTAAAACTCCAGCTCATATAAGAATGCTGATAAATATATAATTTCTGAGAATATATTTATTCAGAAGATATAGCACATAAATTTGACTTTATACTGATGCAACCCCGTCCAAATCTAGGTCTGCTGAGGGGTACCAAATTGACGATTTAGTTTTACTCGTAATTGTATAGATAATTGTGTGTTTAGTGCAATAAAAGATTTTCGCAGTAATGCTCATAATATTAATATAAAATCATATTTTTAAAAAAAATAAATGAATTAAATGTTGTAATTATAACTATAATGTTAGTAGTGTTTCATCTAGTAAATAATTTTAGTGTTATAGAATTTAACTAATATAAGATGTTAGTTTTACTTTACAGTGTAATTTTGTTTTGAATATACAGGATGATTCAGTTATAATCTCATTAATTTTACGAATACGCATTTAAAAAATTTTTTAAATACATACCCATATACCCTGAAAAAAATATTTTCAAATCATTATTTAAACCCCATTTTGGACCGCTCCTGACCGCTGATCCACAAAGGTTTATCGAGAGTGAATCTTGAGATACCGTATTATTCGGTCATTAACCTAGTTCTTAATGCATTGTTAATTCGTAGTGATAAGGAAAAAAACAGATCTTTTTACCTGGACACATAAATGAATAAAATATTTTTTTACCTTTTAAATATTAACAAGTATTATTTATATGTTAATAAAAACAAATGTATAACAATAATAATTGTTTTCGAATGTTAAATTATCACAGTTTAGTATTTTTAATATTGTTAACTTATTCACTATATTTTATAATTGAATATGAGCTTTTAGTATTATGTTCAATTAATTATTCAGTTTGTAGTACCTACCTATTTAAAATGACAGTACTGCAAAAAAGCACTCATTAGTTTATAGCACTTTGTTAATAAAGCTGGGATCCGCTACACCTTGATTTTGAAACCAATTGCAAAATTAAACATGACTGAGGAAATCAGTTGTTTCGCTTCAACGTTCGAACAACCTGTTCGCGCATTCCCTGTCATAAAATGTGTTGACTGAATCAACTTGTATATTAAAATTGTTAGTCATGTAGAACAACTGATTTACATAGCTCATAGGCAGCTGGATACAATTAATACTTTCCCCACATGTAGATAACATGTCAACAAATTGAATCTTGTATTGCTCCAAAAATTTAGTTAATGCTCAATTTTTTTAAGTACCTACGTTTAAAGAATTATATTATAATTTCTAATTTTAGCAAGAATCAAGATATTTTCACATAAACTTGCTCCTTGTTTAAAATGGAAACAGTTAATTTTTAGCTAAAAATATAAAAGTATATAATTTCAGGACGGAATGAATCTGTTGTGAATAATGACCATTCCGTAACTTAATTTTTTATATGTTTTTTGAGAGGGAAGTACCTTGTTATAAAAATATTTTGTATTTATATTCAAAGCACATTTTCCATTATAATTTACTCAGCCGGGGCAAAAAATGCATTAGCCTCTTTTTCGCCTTTTTAATTCGTTCTAATTAAACATAACAATACATCTCGCTCTTTAATTAACATAATGGATAGATACCTTCGCGTTATGTTCGCTACTCAGGCTTTCGTTACAGAACTTTTGCATTTATTAAACAACAGATTTTTAATATAATACCCCTTTCAATTGGACAGCCCGGTGAGCTTTATTAACATTCCTGTTTAGCCGGAAGTACATTTTGTTCAGAAAACATGCAAAGAATTTTTGCGCGAACAAAATTCAAGAAGCTTAGAAAACAAAAGGTTAAAAATATAACACGGGTTTATGTTGAGTTTAATATAATTTTAAAATCTCAACGTTGCAAGAAGCCACCTTTTAAGAACTGCTGAATAAAACCCCGAGATAAGAACCGGCCATGGGTGTGGTAATATTTCGTTTCAGGTAATTATCGGGTAACACTAATGCTAACAAAAATGACAAGGATTGGAAAATCGACTATCTACAGACTTTTAAAGGAAACAAAAAATGAACAAGATACTGTAAATCCCCCAAAATCATCTACAGGGAGGTCAAAAGTGGTTATAGATGATCTCTTCATAAATGTCATTCGCAGAAAAGTACACACATTTTATTTTAAAAATGAAATACCAACGCTAAACAAAATTTTAAGTGAACTTTCAGAGGACAACGATTTGCCAAAAATCAGTAGAAGCAAATTATGGGCCGTCTTACGAGAGACACATATAGGTAGTGCCAGTGGTTTTGTACATGGCGGTTTACTTTTATTTGAATCTAAAAATACAGGTGACTATCACGAAGACATGACAACAGATGTTTTCGAAGAGTATTTTACACAGATGTTGGATCTTATTCCTCCGGGGTCT
>NW_019416736.1:1429314-1444759 GCF_000390285.2 Anoplophora glabripennis
TCAACCCTCTTAACCCGGTTATGATGCTGACTCATGTTTTGAAATGCTGTTTTTATATTGTTTACTTATAAGAGAAATGGACCGAGAAATTGAAGCGGCATAGACAAAGACGGATTGTCGGGGATTAAATTTTAGCTACCTGCTACAATTTAGTACAACCCGGTCACACATAGTTTTTTTAAAAGTACACCTCATCTATACCGTTAATACATAATATAAAAATATTGAATATAAGCACCAGTACTACATTTATTTACGATTTGCATACATAATAAGCTTTTATTACCCTCTTTCATTTCTAAACAGACTATAAAACATATTTTTTTGTAGATAACAATACGTTTGAGTGCCACCCTTATCATTTTTTAATGGTTAGTAGGTTACTTAAAAAACTGGCTTAAGACCGCAAATGTAATTTCTCCCATTGATTTTTTAATACAAATACGCCTATCGTATTTCATTTCATATTATTTTGTGAGTGCAAATTGAAATAAAGAATGAGTAAGGAATATGAGTTTTTTCTGGGCCTCATTAAAAATTTTCAAAAGTATCCGGACTCCACCTAAAATTACTTGCCGACCCCTGGTGTAGGCAATTCAAAAGGTCCTATTAAAGTGTCATTAACGATACCGGCCACATGCTCACTGAAAACTGTTGCTGAAAGGCACCACGACGTGTGGAATCGATAGTCCAGTGAGTGTTGTGGGCATTACGTACATCATTTCGACTGAAACAGTATTTGCGCTGTAAATTGAGGATTTCTTGCATGTGCCTGAAGCAACCATTCGCAAAAACCTTGACGTAGTGGAAAACCCTCAGGAGTAAGCGCTTTAACACGTTGAATATGAAATAGGTACAACTGAGTTCCTCGTAATGTCCGCCACACAACAGGATGCGAAATATTTACTTGCTATGCGATATTTCTGGTGCTACGATGCGGATCTTCTTCGACGAGATCTAAAATCATCTCCTCGACATTTAAGATTCTTAGTGGTCGCCGTTTGCGCTACAGCAATAAATGTTCGCGGTGCGGGGGCACGTTGTTCAGGATATCTTGCAGGGTACACTTGACAAGCTCTGTAGGCATTTTCGTTTGCTTCGTCATAAATTATGAGCATATCATAATATTCGCGATTGCTAAATAAATGCGCCATTTTCAAAAGAAAACTTGGAAATACGGCTATTAAATGTACTCTCGGAAAACAGCACAGCAATCACTACAACAGTGTTTTGTGTGTATTTTGGAATACAGTCCGACTTCATAAGAAACCTACCTACAAACTCGTAAAAACTGTTACAGAAGTTTTTGTAAGTGCTCGCCGCGATAAAATACATGTATTTCAGCAGTTCCAAAACAGTTTCAAACACATTTTTAAATAGATTTTTTCTCTATGACCTTAAACTTCATATACAAGTTTGTGACATCAGTTAACTCAGTTTTTGCTCCTTTTTCACCCCTTTAAATTTTTGACATAAGCTCATTAACACCCTGTATAGTAATGCATGTGTTGTAACCAAACCTTTTGACGTCGATTACTTGGATTGCGTTTATATCCTGAAGCCAATATTTTGCTTATATTCCATAAGCGTATCGCTCGCTTGTCGTTTACCCATTTAGAAACCTTTTATGTTTTTTTCTCCCTTATTGATATATACGAGTACGATTTCCATATAGGTTGGATGGTAATAGAAATTTAATTACTGACGATCGTCAATGGGGAGCACTTTTTAAAATTTTCTCCCACATTTTCTTTTTGCCTTTCAATTCTAATTTTAATAACATAAAATAGCAAGAATTTTTTTAACAGTGTCTGACAATGTTTTTTTTTTCAGGTAAGTGATCGATGAAAACTGTAATAAAACCTGCATGAGGGTAAGTAAGTGGAGGAAATTCGCAATCAATTCGAAACGCAGATTCAAGATTATGAATATATAATTAATAATTAGGTGGCCATGTTATTAAGGCATATTCGATCTTGCATCGAACCAAGGCAATGTAGAAGTTTTTAAAGGAAATTCATTTAAAATTTAAAATTAATACTAATAATAATAAATAATCCAAAAGCTTTCTTGTCGAATGTAGCATAAAATATTCCCGCCTGAAAAGAACTGTTTTAGTATAGTCTTTCCGATCTCAATTGAAGAACCAAGAGGTTGGCAGTATGTACCAGGTTCGGTCGCTGACGCAGCAACTCGACATTGAAATATTTGAAAAACTTGTTCCCACATTTATTTAGCCATACCCATATACAGGTCTGGTTGAACTAAACGTGGAGGTGGTAGAAATGTATACGCCCAGTTGAAGAATGCACGCGCGGGCAAACGGCGTATAACACAGCCGCACTGGGCGACTGGGCAATAAATCTCAGTTGTTGACAAGTGGTTGACAAATTGCCTAGCAGTGCAGTGCAGCAATGCGGGATTTGGTGTGAATCAGGTAATTTTAATTTATTATGGACACCTTTTATTAATCGTTCATACTATAATTGCGAAAGGGAAAAATAAGAGGAATATTTTGTTTACTAATATTATTACAACACGACATTTTGGAAACCTTTTGAAACGGAACAACAAAATTTACCATCATTATAATGAAATTGTTTGAGGACATAGATAATTAAAATATGTTGTTGGCCAAATGAACATACATATAATAAAAATTTTTTACACATTATGTACAAATTATTATAATTTTTTAACTTTAGCAGAAAACTTTTGTAGGACGCTCATTAAATTTTATTGCTAGGCTAGGTTGTTCAACTTCGGAAAGACTATAAGTGCACAATCATATGTTATCATATTTTGTTTAGTGGCATTTTAAATATAAATTATTACACGCCAGTCATTAATTAAATTCAAATTATATTGAAAATGAAGAAAAGAAGAAAAAAATTGAGGTCACCTGCATGTAATAAAGAATTTACCGTGAAATTATTAACTACATCATTTATAAATAGACTGGATAATAGGGGGCCAAGGATAGAACCTTGAGGCACTGCTAAGTAGATTCTATCTGTACAGATTTATGTCCACGACAGAGTATATATTGAAATCTGTTACAAAGATTTAATCAGGTTCATTTGAACATGGAAAAGCCAAAAGGACGCAGTTTACTGAATAATATACCGTAATCAACTTTAACGAAGGCTTTCGAAAAGTATGTGTAAATTATTCACAGTAATTGGAAGAAATAAATTCAGTTATACAAAAATAAACTAGTTATTGTTGATCGACCTTGAGAAAATCCGTGTTGATGCTCCACTATCACGTCTTGTATGGAAAAAAATAATATCAAATAGAAGCATTTGAATACGGTTAAAGAGATTATTAATTATAACTATTCGGCGATAGTTAAAAAAATTAAATAAGAACAATAGACTTAACACCTTTTTTGTTTATCATGTTTCATCGGAATTTTTCAAAATAATATTAAAGTGGGCATAATGTGTTTTTTTTTGTATTCTCAATTTAATTTTACCACCAAAACTCGTATTACATAAACAATTGTTAATCTCTGTAGTCAAAAATATCTCGCTGTTGCTAATAGTAATAACCCAAGCTATAAATAGAACCATGTCTAAAACAATAACTATAGTTATCGTTGTTTAAACATTCGTATTCAAGCAGGACCGATAAGATAGAAAACTTAGGTAAACATGTTTAAGAAAATGTGTTAGTTTTTATTACTGTGTATTTATGTTATGTCATTATTTAATTGCTTTTAAAATCTAAACCAAACACTACGGGCTAAAAATAAGGTCTAATCAGCGTTCAATGAAAATGTTGAGAAAGATGACCTTATGCGATAAAGGTACGCATTAGGTTTACCGTAGCAATCTACATCCATGTACAGTCCTTGGGGTCTAATAAATAAAAGGTAGCAAATGTTACTATTTTTACTATTTTGAAGTATTAACTTCAAACTTGTAGTAGTGGTTTTTTATTTTACGTTGCACATCCTTAGCCTTAAGGAGGTATATCGGGTTTACTCAACTGCACGGGTGTACTTGAAATTTACATAGCGTATTAGCCAGTGCTCCCTCTGTGCGTCATATTTTTTTGAAATTAGATTTTGAGATATTGTTGTTGAAAGTTGTTCATTTTAATATAAGTTTATATGGCGAAGATGGACGGTGCGGCTCTTTTTTGCCCATAAGTGAGAAAAAAGTAGAAATTGTGAAACAAAACTTTTCCATAGATAGTACACAGTATTATCTTATTTTTGATGTGTTTTGAACATAGTACAGCTGTATTAATTGGAAACAGAAACCATTAATTGCATTTCCGTCTGACTTGAGGATTAATGTGGCAACGTCGCAATCAGCTGAAAGCAAGGAGGGAATACATTTGAAAGACTTGATAAAAACGAAATTGATTTCAAACATATACATTTTTCCTTAATCCCATGTACATTGTTATCAACAATAAATTATCCACAACAGATGATTTTTTGTAATGTTTTTAAAAAACTAGATTAATTAAAAAATACTAGAAGCTGTGATATACTTATTGGAATAAAAAATACAGTTGATAAATCCTTTTAATATATTTAATGGTTTATAAAAACATCGTAATCATTACCCAGAAATATTTAGGGTTACATAAAGTTTTCTTTACTTAATTAATATAATTAGTAACACTTGAGATAAAAGCATTTGTACGGAATAACAAAGGAACATGAATATTTCTCAGCAAACTTTATATCTAAAAAATTAACTATAGTGCAAAACTTTTGTAACATTACTAAAATAGATATTAAAAATACGAACAGTGAGTAATAATGTAATTTCTATCACAGAACCTTCAAAATTGCATCCAACATTTTCTTTGACTTGGACGAGAGATGGGCGCGAGTGTCATTTCATTTCTTTAGAACTAAATTAACATAATTCTCGTTGTTTTACCAGTTCACATGATTTACGGATTTTAAATAAAGGATACAAATCTTCGCGAGGATAAAACGATATATTTGCTATATATAATAATTATATTGTACATAGTTTACACACAATACATTTTTGAACGCGTACGCATCTTTACCCGAATTTGACGCGCAATATCTCCGATGTCCGAGGTCTGTAGGTTCGCAGTGTGTACAACTGCTAGTCAATTATTAGCGCTGTTGCCACATCTACATAGTCTTTATGCGTTCATTAAATATAATTTAAAACTACTTAAATATGATATTTTTATGTTGTTAATTAGTCAATTTGTATGCTATGTGCATATGAGTAGATTTCTTTGCTATATAGATAATGTTTATCGCAAATAATTTCAATAGAATATATTTTTTTTCAAATTGGCAACGGGTAGTAGTCCCATAAGAAAAAAATATTACCCCCCTGCGCTGGTCACTTCCCTCGGACCCCGATATACCTCCTTAACTAGAAATCTCTAATCCCTCCCTTGTTGTTCTCGGGCTACAGTCCGTGGGGGTGAGCACGTTTTGCTACAACCTTTACATTGAAGCATTTGCTTTTACTTTTAGTCTTTACTTTATTCTATTACTTCGGTTTTATTCATAAAACGCTTTATTGTGATAAGCACGTAGCCATTTCGTCTTCAGTATCCATAATAATTGGACTTGTTAAATTGCATGTTGACAAGGATAGTTCGGTTTAAAAACGTTTGCTTAGTAGTTAATTTAATTCTCTGTTTAAATAACATACCCGAACAAAAAGCAATTACAGTTTTAGTCTAAATGGGTAACGCATTTAGAAAAGCACCACAGAGGTTTAATTGGTCCATTAAGACGTGAATGTGCGGGTGACAGAACCCAGTTTTACATGAAAAATTGATTTCAATTAGTTCTTGTGCCATAGAAAAGTTAATTCACAAATTTTAGAACTACTATTGAAAATGCACACGAGTAAAGAGAATTTATAAATACATACATCACTGAAATTATATCCACTTTTCTTCCTAATAGAAAAATTGTGAATTAATTCATTTATTTTTTGCATGTTTTTATTCTTGCAATGTTTTTAAAATATTAAGAGAGAAGAGCAGATAAATATATTGGGTGTTTTTTTAAATTTATGCCATAACTTAAAGAAATATTGTTCTTTGAGTTATTTCATACCATAAAACCTTTTTGAACCAAAAGTCTACAGTAGCAGTTAAAAAAAATTAAAAAATGAAACATTGAGAGAAGCTATTTTTTATATTTTTTCCCAAGCAAAAGATTTTAAATCTTAGAAATTCGAAATGAAAACACTTGAAAGAATATTTCGATTGTGGATGAAATGTATATAAATACAAATTCAAATAACTGAATCGTTTTTCGGTCAAAGTCTGGTAATTATATTGACAAATGATTCTTCGCTGTTTCCTAGATATTGCGGATGTAATTCAATGCTGAACGGAGCTGTAGTCCGCAGAGTAAGTGGTTTCCCTCAATATCATTAGTAGAACACTTGAAAAAGTCCGTATTAATATATTTTCCCGGCATATTTTGATGGATTTGTTTTCAGCAATTGCGAAAATAATATATTCTAATAGTCTATATTCTCTAGTATTCAGATTCAGATATTCTATATTCTCAGATTAGTTGATCTCGAGCACAAATTAAAGAAGAAGGTAAATATAGTATTTTATTTAAAACAATAAAAGAGATATTGCTATCGTGATGTCAATGTAGTACAAATTTGACGTTTGTACTGGTCTCAGGTGACGTCATGCGCGAGTAGCACTTAATTGAGCCTGCTGACCAGCACACCATACTATTTTCACACCACTCTTTGGACGCAATTTTCACATGAAACAAAGCCAGATATTCTTCAATAAAATACGAATTCCGCATGGCACGAAATTCGTACCATACGGAATCCCAACAACAATAGCCATCACATAGATGCCAATCCAACAAGATGTCACATCGACCCGATGCATCGGCAGATTATTAACCAGAGCGCGGATGCCTGGCCAATGAACACGATCCAAATTTAGTATTGTATTATACCCATGCTACATGTCATTTATTATTATTATAAGCAGAAAATATCAATAGTATTTACACAATAATTTTCACACGTGTATTGAAATCCAAGGCTGTCTCGCTTTTCTGGAAGGTTAAAAGTTTAGAAATGTTCGGTAATAGTTATAACCGTACACGTGTGGATTTTTCATTCACGAAGGTAAGCCGTTTTCGGATCATTATTCATATATTCAAATACATTTTACGATATCTACATATATTACATTTAAATTTTCATCATTAAAAAAAAAAAAATGTGTTTCTACCGCAATATATTAGAATGTAAATCGGTTGGCGTGGATTCGTTTGGCAAGAAAATTATGCATGTACTGTTATATGTCGAAGATAAAAAAAATATGTTTTAAAAGCCATGCATACTAAACCAGGGATTCACTGTTTTTTATTGCCAATAAATACAGCTAAAGTGCGTTTTATTAATTATCGATGCAACTTAGATTAGTATATTTTTGGATTCTGTATAAATTTATTTAAACATGTAAATTCTAAAAATAAAACAGTCTGACTGCGGCGGCGGGTCAAATTTTGTTTAATTTGAGTAGCTTAAATGGTAGATACAAGCATTTAATTATTATAATACAGTCGGATTAACTTGTCAAGCGGTACATAAGCGTTCACTGCGAACATAAATGTCAAAACCCATGGGCGTAGAACGCCAGTATTGCGAAACAACTTTATTTTATTCGTTATTGATATTGCATCGAGAGTGCTTGACTTATCGGAGCATATAAAGAACGCGTGGAGATAAAAGGTAATGAATTTTGGACTGCCGATTTGGGAAGTTGCTCTATGACAAAAATGTTATTAATAGTATCACTATTATTGTGTAGGCTTTCAGGGTCGCTACCAAATTGAGATGTTTCTTCCGGGTTGTTGTACATTATCTGCATTTCACTACTTATACCCACTGTAGCAGTTTTTTACATATTCGTTCTCCTTATTTTACACCTTTGACAGTGATCAGACCTTATTGAAAAAGCTAAAATTCTGTCGTCTTAAATTATCGTGCAAGGGAAAAACAAAAAAATACTGTTACTGGGCTGGGTCATTTTCCTTATTATTGCATTTTTTAAAATTATATTGTTGCAAGAGGTTGTGACATTATTTATTAAAAAAAATGGATTAAGGTTTTTAGATGTGTTTGCTTTGTTTTTTTTTAATGTGGGAAAATCCTTATTTTTATCATATTTGTTTTCATGATTCTTTAAATAATGGATGTGTCTAATTTTAGAACATTGAATAAACAATGTATAAATAGGACCGTAAATAACTACCTAAATCTAGAATTTTTGATATGGTAAGACTTTACAAGATTAACAAAAAAGTTCTACTATTATTGTTTTGAATTTGCTGATGCATGACCTGGAAGAATTAGTATAATTTCTAAAACTTGGTGAAAAAAAGCTGGTTATTTCTTTAAGAAAATCTGGTTTCTATACCAATAATTTCTTTCTATTTATCAATATATTTATTTTTTAATAATGGGTGTTCTAACTGGTGATTCCGACATGGTAGACAAGCCCAATAAATAAAAGTTCAAAGGTTTGAGCCCTGGGAAACGCGGTGGCCATGCTATTGGACTTTGCTGATCTCTCCATTTATTCGGGAAATGATCATTTAACCAAGTTACTTATCTCCCTGTATGTGATGATGCACTATCGTGCTGATATCACATAATTTTGAAAAATATTAAGCCCTACGTCATCAATGAAATCAAAAAGGTTGTTTTCCAAGAAAATGTATCAAAGAAATATTCAAAAAGCGTTTGAAAGCTTGAGAGCCCTTCTATATGTGATTAAATTTTAAAGTATCTAAGGGCCTTGGTTTTTGCTGTGCAAAATTTTGAAAATTTACAATTTTTTTTTCAAAATTATTATGCAAAATCTATTTTTTTAATTAAAATTTAACCGATTTTGATGAAATTTGGTATGGTAATTCTACATAACATGAAGTTATCTTGAGCCAAGTATGAAGGTCCTACACCCAATTGAAAGACCCCAAAAAAATTCCCTAAAAAATTATGTTTCTAACCCCACTTTTGGCGATTTATTCGATTTTTACAATAATAATCATGATTCATTCGATTTGTAACTAGTCATATTTTGTAAAAAATTTAATTACAAACATTTTTTCGTCTGCCATTTTCGCCTAATATCAAATCTTGAAAAGATACATAATTAAAAAGGAAGAAAAATATAACATATTTCGAATTTTTTTAACATAATGCCGCCGAAAGTTAAGCTTTTTTTTTCATTTCTAGTGATATTTAAAAGCCAAAAAAAACAAAAATCCGTGGATATACGATTCACACAAACCAAAACGGATACCGCCTAGTCTAAATACAAAAAAGGAATAATCATTCCCTCCTAACTGCAAAATACAGCAAGCTGCTACGGTGAACGCTACGCCGTCAATGTCTTTCTACCTCTAATGTCTAATGCGGTTAATTCCGAGAAAATGACGCAGGGGTCTTCTTGATATTATATCTTAACAAATATCGTATGGACTGTATTTGGCTTTAAATTTACTATAAAAAATATTTTAATGCGCGAACTTTCCGGAAAATAATTTGAATCGAAATATGCTGTAGGTACCCCATTTTTGCACAAAACAATATAAAATTAAAAAAACGTGTTAAATATCCGTGATTTTATCCAAATTTGTATGCATAAATTTCCTGTTATTGCAAATTTCCGACCGTATAATTTTTTTTATGTGTTCCATTTCAAGAAATGTCAAGTTCTTTCCTGCGATTGGTCACAAAGCTCGCATTCCGGATCCTGTAACGACTTCACAGAGGCGGCAACCCTGAACCCAAAATTTGCACAAAACAGTCAATTAAGGCCTGCATATCGCCGAAATCAGTAAGAATTTGAATAATATTTGTGGTTATTAACAGATAAATGCATCGAATTAGTGTTTTTTGATGTAGCCTTATAATTAATTGTTGCGTCTCGACAGGCGACCTTCCGATTTTCACTGAATGGCTTTAAAAATCGCGCTATGACGGCACCAGACTCGCCACTCCTGTTTACATCTCGTCCTCTGCTTTTGTCACTATACGGCAGAGGAATTTTATTCAACCGGGTCAACCCATGCGGTATTTATCGGCTAACACGCAAGCCATGTCATAACAAATTCCACCAGAGAGTTACGTAACGACACACTGTATATGATGTACCAAATTCATGTTTTTAGTAGAGTTAAGACATATTTTTTTTGTCAAAAAAATCAATGTATCAGAAAGTTATTAAATTGTAGCCCAAGTCATCTGTCGTCAGTTTCAAACAGTGAAAACTTTTGAAAAAATTAAAGGCTCACGTTTTTTGAGTTTAAACACTTCATAACCATGGTAAAAATGGAAACATTTTTTTTTGAGGTTTTCTCACATTTTTACCGCAAATAACGTTAAAATTGTTGAAAAAATATATTTTTTTTTAAATTTTTTTTCAGATAAAAAAAGGGTAGTTCTGAAAAAAACCTGTTTTTAAGTGATTACAGACTGCACAAAAATTAATTAAAAATTTGTCTCAAAAAAACAGTATGGATCGGGGTCGTAATCTGGTTTGGGTCATCAATTTTAATTTTAATTTAATTAAAAGTTGATGAACAGAAGCATAGAACGGAAAATCCGAATCGTGCTAGAAACAATTAATAATAATAATAATAATAATTATTTATTTATTTAGTTTTATAGCTATTAAACATACATACATATTTAACCAATTTTATACAAAACACAAATTGACATAGCTGACATGATAAACAAGAATGATAATAACCGAAATTGATACAAAATGAACTATAATTATTTATCGACATACAATTTTGTAACTTCTCTAAAAAAATGTCCCCACACTAACCACTTCTTTCACGTGATCAGGTAAAGAATTAAAAAGTCGTATTCCGTCGCTAAATAAGGTTTTTTGCAACGTGCTTGTTTTAACAAAATCAATTGTGTAATTCTCACATTATATGAGCTCTAGTTGTTAGAAAATTCTGTTAGATATGTTGGCAAAAGTCCGTTCTTAATTTTAAATATTAATATAACATTAGCTCTTTCAATCATGTGTTCGAGATTTGCAGCCACTGCAACGTTCTTTGCATATGTTTTACTGATGTATATTTGTCACAGCGGAGAATACTTCTCATGGTCTTATTATGCAACAACTGCAATCTTCCAATATTTTCATTGGTACAAGAAATTAGCAACGACATTCAATAATAAAAATGAGGGAGTATAATCGTATTATAGATTAACAATTTGCTCCACTGTGACAAATTGAAAGAAATGCGATGAAAAAAAAACAACTTTTTTGCCAACTTTTCTACAGAGATAATCTACATGATCAACAAAAGTAAGACTCGAATCCAATATTATCCCCAAATATTTTATAGTTTTAACTAATTCTATTTTCTTATTATTCATACAGGGTCGGAAAGTACCGATGGTCCATCTGCCGTTACGTGAGAGCGATAAAGTAAGTCATAGAAATCCGTGCGATAGAGAAAGATGGCTATAATGAAGGCGTCTAATAGTCACCGCCCATTTCGCCCTTCCACAAATAAGAAGTGGATCTTATTTGTGGAAGGGCGAAACGGGCGGTGACTATTATAGCCATCCTTCTCTATCGCATGTATTTATATGTTTTACTTTATCGCTCTCACGTAACGGCAGATGGACCATCGGTACTATCCGAACCTGTATATACATTAATATCGGTTTGGATTGAAATTTATCTTCTTCAATGTCCGGAAGGTTTTCCAAAAAAAACAAAAAAAAAAACTTTCGAAAAGTTTTCAATTTTATTTTTTTTCATCAATTTAAACGTTATTTGCGACAAACATGTGACAAAACCTGAAAAAAATTTTTTTTCAGGTTTTAATTATGATTATGAAGTGTTTAAGCTCTAAAAACGTGACCCTTTAACTCTTATCAAAAGTTTGACCGTTTGAAACAAAGAAACGGTTCGATAGATCGAGATGAATCTTCACAGGGTTCTTCTGGGTATATCGAACTGTAAAAGTCATGCTTAACTTGTTTGTTATTTAGTTATTGCGTGAATATTTTTAATTTAGCCGTCAATTTTCTAAAAAAAACATAAATTACCCTTTTTTCCTGTTTTTTAAAATTCGTGTAAAAGATGAAAAAAAAAATTCCGAAAAGTTGCGGCAGCATATTATAAGAAATTTATTCCAGTTTTCGAAACTGCCCTTCAATTCTCTGTACGACCATCGTCGAGATGTTGATGACTGAAGAGAAATGGATCCTTTTCCATTAGAAAATCGTATCGAAATTTAAAAAAAGAGGAAATTGAAGCTGAATAAACAAGCTATCTGGTCTATGCAATGGCTTAGCTGAAAAAAATTTGTCAAGTCCGTGAACTCGGAAAATAAAAAAAGAAATTTGCAAAATTTTTTTGTCGCGCTATTAGAATTGCATGATAACCGTAGCTCCTAAAAATTTCGACCGAAAGATCTAAAAACTAGAATCTTAGAGCTTCAAAATGATTTATTTTAATTCCCGATACGACTATTTTTCACCTAAATACAGTCTGTCAAAAATCACGGAAAAATTTCGGAAATTCTTTTTACATTAGTGGAGTTCATTTTATAGCAAAAAGTGTAACCTTAATTTTACATTTGTCAGATGGATTTCAGAATATATCTTTTGTTTTTCGAAAACGTCAATTATTTCAGGTTAATGTTATTTCAAAGAGTGTAACTTGAATTTCAGATTATTCCGATGTATTTCAGAGAGTGTCAGTTCTCTCACAACCAGATCGATTTTTTTTAATTCGAAAGATTTAAATTATATTGCATTTAAGTGATAAGTAAAACTAACTAATCTGCAATATAGATAAAAGCTTCTAAAATTAAACATGAAATTAAAACGGCTTTCTCATATTAATCGACCATCTGCGAAATATATTTCGAAAAAGTGCAGTGACTTCAGATCCTTGATTTTTAATTCTAACAAAAAATTGTTGCCCTGAAATTTTCCTTTCTTGGTCTACATTTCTGGTGGTGTATTGTTGGAAAACACAGATTATGCAAAGCTTTATAGAAACACATGGTCATGAGAAATTTATGATTCAGTTATTTTTCTTCCAAGTATGGAAAAACCTACTTTAAAAAAATTGTTATTAAACTTCTCCAGCGGATGTTGGAAACTAAATAATAATAGTTGTTACTTCGTATAAATATTGTAAGTTTTATCAGTATTTAGAAGAGCGAAAATATTTGACACAAATAAGCGTTATCAGTTTTACATATTGTATAACCATTTTTAAACAGGATCTAAATTTACGAGTAAAACAAATTGTAAAAGGAAATATGTGAAGGAAATCACTAGTTACACTTGCTTGGCAATGTTTGGTTTTTGGAGAAATTCCAAAAATGTTTAACAGGTACCGAAGAACATTGACTTTATTAGTTGAGATTTTATTTTTTGAATTTGTTTGAATACCTTTAAAATAGGGTAAAAAATAAAAATAAAATAGGTATGTAAATTTTAGATTTGAATTAAAACTATATATAGCCTGTTTTGTTTAAAAAAATTGGACTATAACTAAAAAACCGGGAGTTAAGGAAAACATGAAAACAATACGAAAATAAAATTTTTCATAAGTAAAAAATGTAATCGACCAAATTCACGATGCGGTTTTTGCCTTTTAACTTTACTTCGAAAATCGAGCCTACCACATTTTTTCTCATCTTGTATCAGGAAGTATGAGAAACCTCCTAATACAGCTCTACTTACAACTCTATACAGTTTTTTAATAAAAAAACTTAATCTACGTACGTAATTTTATACAGGGCGGGCCACCAGTAACGCCTCGGTCGCTAGTGACCAAACGGCAAATGTTACAGAAATCTGTATAGGTGGGTATGTGTAGGTTGATTACGGCTACATTTTAAAAATATTTTGAAATATACAGGGTGTCCAGGAAAAGCGTACCACATCAAAGTTATGTTTTTTAAATGAAACACCCTGTATTTTACTACATTTTTGAAAGCACCGTAAAAAAGTGGGTGAACTTTATTAAAGGTTCTGTATACCTAGGACTTACAGTTTGTGAGATATTTCAATTTTAGTGAAAATGCAGGCATAGCGGAGAAATTTAATATTAGCAATAAAAAAATAATTTTAAGGAAGAGCTTTGGAGGGTCTATTTTAGATCCTTGAAGTTATAAATTATTATATTTGTCGTCACAGAGTATTATACAGGGTCTTCAAAAAACTGCTGACTACTTCTCTCAACTTTAAACAGCAATAACTTGGTTATTTTAAATGGAACACCCAGTATATTTTTACTTTGGGACTTGGGAAATTTAAAACTCTTTCGAACTGTATATAGTTTCCCTATACCTATCTCTAACGGTATTGGAGATATTTGTACCGTTTAGTTTTTTATCGATTTTTTTTGTAAAATGTATCCACGAATCTTTATTGAAGTCTTTACTGGATTGGTTTGGGTTCTTCTTGATGACGTTTTTAAATATAAGGAGAAAAATGTGAATGCAATTAGATGGCGCACCTGCACATTTTTCATATTCAGTGAGAAATTATATAAATTAATTAATAATTAATTAAATTAAGTAATAAATGAGTCGGTAGAAATGGTCCATGTCAGTGGCTACCACAGGTGTCCAAACCTCCCGTAATAGACTTCTTTGTTTCAGGCTATAAAAAATCTTGTACACAGTGTTCCACTACTTGCGATAATGTGAAGGGAAGGATTAGAGATACATTTGCCACAATCACCTCAAATATTCTAAAGAATGTGAGAATATCATATGAAGATAGAATAAGATGCTGTATTCAAGAGAATGGTTATCAATTCGAACATCTATTAAAATTTGTCTTTGTTTCTTCTAAAAGTAAAATTTTCTTTAATAAATATTTTTCATGTTCATAAATAATTCAGTTAATTACTACAAACATATTTATACAAAATTAATAACTATTTATAATTATTCTGCTTATAATAGGTATAATATTTTTTATTAGAAAACTTTTTTGAATATTGTCATGATAGTGATAAAAGGAAATTTTACTTTTAGAAGAAACAAAGAAAAATTTTAATTGATGTTCGAATTGATAACTATTCTCTTGAACACTTCTTTTATGAATACATCTTATTCTATCTTCAAATGATATTTTCACGTAAATGCATATCTAATCCTTCCCTTTAATATCATCGCAAGTAGTAGGTGGAACATTGGGTACAAGATTTTTTATATAGCTCGCAACAAATAAGTCCATTACGGTGAGGTCTGGACTCCTACGTGGCCACTGACATGCACCATTCCTACTTATCCATTTGTTACTAAATTTTCGATTTAAATAATTTCTCACTGAATATGAAAAATTTGCAGGTGCGCCATCTAATTGCATCCTCATTTTTCTCAATATATTTAAAGAGACGTCATCAAGAAGAACCCAAA
>NW_019416736.1:1445661-1450410 GCF_000390285.2 Anoplophora glabripennis
TTAATTTTAGAGTATTTTCATGACCCAGTGATTAAATTGAAGGTAATTTGTTTGGGAATGGGGTCAGTTTTTAAAGAAAACCAGTTTATTGGTTAGTCGACGTTTCGGCTATATTTAAGCCTTCTTCAGGACACTAAAATAATTACAATAAATAAACATACACATCATTATACATATTGACTATTAGGATTAAAACAGATTAAAATTCAATAATATTACAATGATGAAGGATCAAGAACCAATCACAAGGAAACGTTTACGAAAATATAATAATAAATTTATCGGGTACTTACATCCAAAAAAGGTTTTCCGTGTAACAATTAATCTAAATAATGGGGAGTTAAATAGGTAGTATGTTGCTGTATCAAAATAGTACATTACTCGATGTTGATTAAAATATCTAGGAATGAAACATATTAGAGGATTTAAGTGTGGAACAGAAAAAAGGGGGCCACACTTAAATCCTCTAATATGTTTCATTCATAGATATTTTAATCAACATCGAGTAATGTACTATTTTGATACAGCAACATACTACCTATTTTACTCCCCATTATTTAGATTATTTGTTACACGGAAAACCTTTTTTGGATGTAAGTACCCGATAAATTTATTATTATATTTTCGTAAACGTTTCCTTGTGATTGGTCTTTGATCCTTCATCATTGTAATATTATTGAATTTTAATCTGTTTTAATCCTAATAGTCAATATGTATAATGATGTGTATGTTTATTTATTGTAATCATTTTAGTGTCCTGAAGAAGGCTTAAGTATAGCCGAAACGTCGACTAACCAATAAACTGTTTTTTTTTAAAAAAACTGACCCCATTCCCAAACAAATTACCTTCAATTTAATCACTGGGTCATGAAAATACTCTAAAATTTCTATTTATTTAAAAATTTTTATATGTTCCTTTTTTTATACGTTTTAAGTTTTCATGAGAACAAATCATAACAATACCTATATCCGAATACGTTTGGAAATATTCTTGAAATCTTTACTATTACGCGAAATAAAACCAATATTTTTATGACTCCCTTTAATGATAACTGGTAATCTAATTACGTTTTCTGTAACCGATGGAAATTAACGTTCAACTCCAAATGATACCTACCATGTGTTGTTTAGTAAGTGTTTGTAAGAGACACGTCTCTCGGTGTATCCCACCTATGTTATAATCACAGACAATTTTATATCCCGAGTGCTTGGTTCATGGTCAGGGTGTTCAGGAGGTTCTATAAATAGAGACGCGAGTTATTCACTCACGGCCATACAGAAATACTTATGAATACTTGTGAAATACAAATGCGCCTTTAAATTGCAATTATAAAATTACGGAGAAGGGACTTGAATACATTTGAATTCGTTAGATGTGTCTGAAATATCACATTTGCATAACGGTGTTGAAATTGTCGATATGCAGATGCCGCGTAAGGTGGAAGGTTTCGCTCCAAATTTCCGTAAAAAAAAGGAGCGGTTGCAAAAATCCAGATCGATATTTGTCGACCAGATGTGGTGGGTTAGTGGAATAAGAACAAGTGTCGACTTGTAAGTATAGAAATTGGAAACCCGTTTCGTTTAACAAATTATATTCGTTACTCGAAAATTGTTCTAGTATTTCATTCATTATAATCGGGAATTTTTAAGATTAAAAGGTCGAACTAACCGCCCTATGCACGTGTAAAACATTGTAAGGCGGCATGGTGCTATAAAGTGGCTGCAAGTCGTTTTAAGGTATTTCGTCAAGTTACATTTGGAGGACTCTTGAGGCTGATGGACGCCATGCGTTCCATATCCAGCGTGTGCAACATTTATTACCTTAGGACATACGATGCAGGCGCGTGTTTTGTGACTGGATATTAAGAGTCCGTCACGCGCTTGAAATAAACCCATTTTAAGGGTTCGGCCCATAACACATATTTGGAAAACGAATAAACATAGCGGCCCAAATAAAAAAACAATCGAAAGACAAAGTGTTTTCCTACTGCTGTCTTGTAACAGTTTTTTCAAAATTGGTTTCTAATTGTTTAAATTTAAAGAGTAAACTATGCAAGAAATCGTCATATTTACAATTTATTTACGTAAAAATAGAGGCTTAAATCAAAAATTGCTTACAAGAGGGAAGTGGGTCTATCTTTTAGCTTTGCAATGATACCAAAATTATATTGATTTGATAAAAATTACTCAAAATTCTATGCTAAATCCCGAACGTCTACAACTTCAGAAACGAATATATTTTAAATGCTGCAACCACGTGTGTTTTACTCAGTGGGATGGGCTTAGAGATTGGTAATTGCGGACAGGACCGGAGTTCAAAGAAATATCTAGTCAGTGATAATCTATACGTTTTCAATTGAGAGTATTGAATTAATCGATCTTGCGGGGTTCGATTCTTTTATTTTCATTGGAAGAAGTTTTTGCATCCAATTAGATATTATATCAGAGATTGATATAAAAACTATCTTGAGTTAAAAGTTGTACGGCACAGCCAGGCAACGTTATTTCTAGCGGAAAACTAAAAAATGTATTTTTTAATAAATGTTTTTACTGCACTATCAGCGGTAATAATTAAATTTTTAATAGTAATAGTATATTTAATTTGTACAGCACAACATTTCGGCGTTTCCATCCCAGCCCATGTTTATTAAAGGAAATGCCGACAATAATCCCGTTTTCGTTTTTTGCCGTTTTTCTTGAGAAAGTATACGTTTTTTGTTTCCAAATGCACCTGGTCATACTAGTGAAATAACTCAATTATGATCGAGTGCTCGTTGATGAATATTGACGATTTTTAATTATTTTTGGTCATATTGAACTTATTCTCCGAGATTTCTATTCGGATGCCAGTTATTAAAAATGACTGCCGCTTCTTGATGAGTTTTATAATCATCTCCCACAATCAAAACTATTTAAATTTTCTCCTAAGAAGTTAACAGAGCTGCCATTTCTTGTATTTTATAAATTGTAACTAGCGTTTTGACGTTTGCTATCAAAAATTCCATTGGTTTGTCAGTGCATCTTACAGGAGAAGGTAAGGTAGTCGGATTTTTGTAATTTTTGATATTTATGGTATGTGTAGTTTGGACCTTGAATAAGAATTTTTCGAAGTAGTTCGACGCAACGTTCATAAATTACCGAGATAATCGATTTTGAAGTTTTACCTGACAGCTAAATCCACTAGATCTGACGCATTCTTCAACTGGGAGCGAGGCGTAATTGGTAGCGTTTGGGACTGACAGTCACGAGATGGCTGGTTCGAGTCCGTCGCGTGACTTTTTTTTTTTCAAAACGCACCATATAGTTTTTTATTATTTTTTTCATCGAAAATTATGAACAAACGAAATATTATAATAAACACTTATGTATATGTAGAAATATTCTTCAAATATTTCATTAAAATCCACAATTGGTTGATAAACAATATTTATTATGAATTAACAATAAAGTTTCTTTAAAAAAACAAACAAGGTCAGGTAGGTTTTTTATTTTATTTTTATTAGTAGAAATTTTACGCAGTGTGGCATAAGCCAGAATGATAGTTATCATAGAAACATGGGAAGCAGAAACTTTCTATGCCCGAGCAGGTGTGTTTTTTTAAATACGGTGGACGACCCACACAACCTAGCTCAAAATGTTAATTAAACACTTGAAGAATATTCCTACATACAGTTATAATATTTCGTTTGTTCATAATTTTCAAGATCAGAAGAAGAAAAAGAAAGGAAGCTAGATGCTTAAAAAATTTCTGCTACCCATTTTTTTTATGATAACTACTATTCTGGCTCGTGCCACACTGCGTGTCAAATAGTAACATAAATATAAAATAAAAGAACATCCTACCTGACCTCGTTTGTTTTTTTTAATGAAATCTTATTGTTAGTTCATAATAAATATTGTTTATCAACCAATTGTGCTTTTTAATGAAATATTTGAAGAATATTCCTACATATACATAAGTATTTGTTATAATATTTCGTTTGTTCATAATTTTCGAGATGAAAAAAATAATAAAATACCATATGGTGCGTTATGAAAAAAATATATATATATCACGCGACGGACTCGAACTAGCGATCTCGTGACTGTCAGTTCCCAACGCTACCTATTAGGCCACGCTCCCAGTTGAAGAATGTGTCACATCTAGTGGATTTAGCTGTCAGGTAAAACTTCAAAATCGATTATCTCTGTAAATTATGAACGTTGCGTCGAACTACTTCGAAAAATTGTTATTCAAGGTCCAAACTACACATACCATAAATATCAAAAATTACAAAAATCCGACTACCTTACCTGTTAGATTTAATGTCTATCTCTAGACGTAAATTATCAATGCTAATACGGAGAAGAGTTTGTAAAAATAACAAAATCTGTTTTTTAATGGTAAATGGATAATATTGGATACCTGACCGTAGTTTTCTATTTGGATCAACTTTAAATAACGATTGTCGATATTTTAAAAAATAAAGGTACTTTACTCTTGAGCAAAATTTACATTTTTCGACAAACCTCGTATACGACTGCAAAAAATTGAAATCTGATTATTTCATTTTGGATTTTAGGCCATGCAGAACTCTTCATCAAGAATAACTTTTTCTCATAAAACCAAAAAAGAGAAGGAGCGTTAAATTGACGTCCACGGGATGTCGGTTATTCAATTTTGTATTGCGATGAAATTTGTTTGTACAATTGCGGTACAATAATTGTATTAATTCTAAATTGACACAATTATTGAAGTAAAAATTGTAA